>NC_134201.1:2929601-2974132 GCF_964188355.1 Buteo buteo
CCCCCACTTCCTCCTCATTTTCTCATTTTCCTCCATTTTCCCTCATTTCCTCCCCATTTCCCCCCATTTCCTTCGCGTTTCCCCTTCACTTCCTCTCTATTTCCCCCCATTTTTCCTCTATTTCCTCTCCATTTTCCCCCATTTCCTCCCCCAGCTCCCCCATTTCCCCCCCGAGGCGCCCCCCCCTTGTCTCCAACACCACCCCATTTCCCCCCAGCCCATTTCCTCCCCTTTCCCCCATTTTCCCCCATTTCCTCCACATTTTCCGATTCCCCCCTTTCCCCCTCACGCCCCCCATTTCCCCCTTTCCATCACTTCCTCCCCACTTCCTTCCCCTCCACCCCCTCCATTCCCCCCCAAACCTCCGTTTCCCCCCCTTTCCCCCCAAACCCCTCATTTTCCCCTCCTTTCCTCCTCCAGACCCCCATTTCCCCCCTTCCCTCACTTCCTCCCCACTTCCTTCCCCTCTGCTCCCCCCCCATGTCCCCCTTTCCCCCGTTTTCCCTCCCAAAACCCCCATTTTTGCCCCTTTCCTCCCCCAAGCCCCCATTCCCCCCTTTCCCTCATTTCCTCCTCACTTCATCCCCGTTTCCTCCCCACTTCCTTCCCCTCCACCCCCTCCACTCCCCCCCACGTCCCCCTTCCCCCCGTTTCCCCCCCAAACCCCCCATTTTGCCCCCAAACCCCCACTTCCTCCCCACCCCTCCATTCCCCCCCCACATCCCCCATTCCCCCCAACCCCCCATTTTCTCCCCCTTTCCTCCTCCAGACCCCCATTTCCCCCCTTCCCTCACTTCCTCCCCACTTCCTTCCCCTCTGCTCCCCCCCATGTCCCCCTTTCCCCGTTTTCCCTCCCCAAACCCCCATTTTTGCCCCTTTCCTCCCCCAAGCCCCCATTCCCCCCTTCCCTCATTTCCTCCTCACTTCATCCCCGTTTCCTCCCCACTTCCTTCCCCTCCACCCCCTCCACTCCCCCCACCATCCCTCTTCCACCCGTTCCCCCCAAACCCCCCTTTTGCCCCCAAACCCCCACTTCCTCCCCACTTCCTCCCCACCCCCTCCATTCCCCCCCCACGTCCCCCATTCCCCCCAACCCCCCATTTTCTCCCCCTTTCCTCCCCCAGACCCCCATTTCCCCCCTTTCCCTCACTTCCTCCCACTTCCTCCCCACTTCCTCCCCGCTTCCTCCCCGTCCACCCCCTCCACTCCCCCCCCACGTCCCCCTTTCCCCCCATTTCCCCCCCGTTTCCCCCCCCAACTCCCCCTTTCCCCCCCCTTGTTGCCCCCCCCCAGACCCCCGTTTCCCCCCCACTTCCTCCCCACTTCCTCCCCACTTCCGGCTCACCCAGTCGACGGCCTCCAGCCAGGGGTCGGGGGGCCGCCGCCCCCCCCGGCGGGGCAGGAAGTGCCCCTGGGGGTCGAAGGAGCCCTCGGCCAACTCCTCCACCAGGTTGAAGGGCGTCAGGGGGGGGCCGCCCCCCTCCCCCGCCCCCCCCGGCCACGCCTCCTCGCCTGCGGGCGGGGCGGGGCGTCAGCGCCACACCCCCCGCCCCACAGATCCCTCCCTCTGCCCCACAGATTCCCCCACGCCCCATAGATCCCCACCGCAGCGCCTACGGGGCTTTGTGGGCCCCATAGGGCCTGCACTAGCCCCACGGCTGCCCCATAGCCGCCCCACAGCCCCTATAGACCCCCATAGCTGCCCTATAGCTGCCCCATAGCCACCCCACAGCCCCTAGAGAGCCCCATAGCCGCCCTATAGCTGCCCCATAGCCCCCCACAGCTGCCCCACAGCCGCCCTATAGACCCCCACAGCCACCCCACGGCTGCCCCATAGCCACCTCACAGCCCCTATAGACCCCCATCGCTGCCCTATAGCTGCCCCACAGCCCCCCACAGCCACCCCACGGCCCCTATAGATGCCCATAGCTGCCCCATAGCCACCCCACAGCCCCTATAGAGCCCCATAGCCGCCCTATAGCTGCCCCATAGCCGCCCTATAGACCCCCACAGCCACCCCACGGCCGCCCCATAGCTGCCCCACAGCCCCTATAGAGCCCCATAGCCGCCCTATAGCTGCCCCATAGCCGCCCTATAGACCCCCACAGCCACCCCACGGCCGCCCCATAGCTGCCCCACAGCCCCTATAGAGCCCCATCGCTGCCCTATAGCTGCCCCATAGCCGCCCTGTAGAACCCCACAGCCGCCCCACAGCCCCTATAGCTGCCCCATAACAACTGCACAGCTCCTATAGAGCCTCATAGCCGCCCCACAGCCCCTATAGACCCCCATCGCTGCCCCATAGCTGCCCTATAGAACCCCATAGCTGCCCCATAGCCACCCCACAGCCCCATAGACCCCCATCGCTGCCCTATAGCTGCCCTATAGAACCCCATAGCTGCCCCATAGCCGCCCCCTAGCCCCTATAGAGCCCCATAGCCGCCCTATAGAACCCCGTAGCCACCCCACAGCCGCCCCACAGCCCCTACAGCCGCCCCATAGCGGCCCCCCAGCGCTCACCCTCCTCGCCGTGGGGCAGCAGCAGGTCGTACTTGGCGCCGGCGCCGCAGCCTTCGTCCTCCTCCTCCTCCTCGTCCTCCTCGTCACTGTCCAGCGACGGTTTCCCCGAAAAACGGCTCCCCGGGCCCCCCACGGCCACCGCCGCCTGCGCGACCCACGGCTGACCCACGGCGACCCACAGACACCCACGGCTGACCCACGGCGACCCACAGCGACCCACGGCCGACCCACAGCGACCCACAGCCAACCCACAGCGACCCACAGCGACCCACGGCCGACCCACAGACACCCACGGCCGACCCACGGCTGCCCCACACCTCCCTGGGGCACCCCCGTGATCCCCTATAGCTGCCCCACGGCTGCCCCACAGCCACCCCACACCTCCCTGGGCACCGCATGGTGCCCTATAGCTGCCCCACGGCCTCACCACAGCCCCATAAGCCGCCCCACGGCTGCCCCACAGCTCTTTGGGCACCCCACGGTGCCCTATAGCTGCCCCACGGCCTCTCCACAGCCCCATAGCTGCCCCATAGCCACCTCATAGCCACCCCAAGGCTGCCCCACACCTCTCTGGGCACCCTATAGCTGCCCCATGGCTGCCCCATAGCTGCCCCACGGCCTCTCCACAGCCCCACAGCTGCCCCATAGCTGCCCCACACCTCTCTGGGTACCCTATAGCTGCCTCATAGCTGCCCCACAGCCTCTCCGCAGCCCCACAGCCGCCCCACGGCTGCCCCACAGCCTCTCCACTGCCCCATAGCTGCCCCATAGCCACCCTATAGCTACCCCGAAGCCTCTCCACTGCCCCATAGCCACCCTATAGCTGCCCCACGGCTGCCCCACAGCCTCTCCACTGCCCCACAGCTGCCCACAGCATCTCCAGTGCCCCATAGCCGCCCTATAGCCACCCCACAGCCCCACAGCTGCCCCATAGCCACCCTATACCTGCCCCACGGCCTCTCCACAGCCCCACAGCCGCCCCATGGCTGCCCCACAGCCTCTCCACTGCCCCATAGCTGCCCCATAGCAGCCCTGTAGCCACCCCACAGCCCCACAGCTGCCCATAGCCACCCTATAGCTGCCCCACAGCTGCCCCACGGCCTCTCCACAGCCCCACAGCTGCCCCACGGCTGCCCCACAGCCTCTCCACTGCCCCATAGCTGCCCCATAGCCACCCTATAGCCACCCCACAGCCCCACAGCTGCCCCACAGCATCTCCACTGCCCCATAGCTGCCCCATAGCCGCCCCATAGCCACCCTATAGCCACCCCACAGCCCCACAGCTGCCCCATAGCCGCCCCATAGCTGCCCCACGGCTGCCCCACGGCCGCCCCACGGCGCTCACCCTCTTGCGGGGGGGCGGGGGCGGCTCTTCCTCCTCCTCCTCCTCGTCGTCGTCCTCGGGGTCCTCGAACCTGGGGCGGCGCTTCGCCATCGGGGCTGGGGGGCGGCTCGTTACCGGCGCTAATTAACTTCCTGGGGGGGGCCCCATTAACGGCGCTAATGAACCCCAGCACTGGCTCCGATTCAGCCCCGATAACGGCGATAATTAACCCCGTTAATTATGCTAATTAACCCCCCAAACCCCCATTACCAACCCCTAATTAGATCCATTAATAGTCCTAATTAATGCCTATTAATTGCTCCAATTAACCCCCATTAACAACTGTAATTAGGCCCCCAGAACCCCCATTACCAGCCCAAATTAACTCCCATTAATGGCGCCAATTAACCCCCATTATGCCTCCAATTAACTCGCACTAATGGCACTAATTAACCCCCAAAACCCCCATTACCAGCCCCCAATGAGCTCCATTAATGGCCCTAATAAACCCCCATTAACAGCCCTAATTAGGCCCCAAGAACCCCCATAACCAACCCCAATTAATCCCCATTAATGGTGTTAATTAACCCCATCAGTACCTTCGATTAAGCCCCGATAATGGTGCTAATTAACCCCATTAGTGGTGCTAATTAACCCCCCAAACCCCGTTACTATCCCCTAATTAGCTCCATTAATGGCCCTAATTAATGCCCATTAATGGGGCTAATTAACCCCCATTAATGGCCCTAATTAGGCCCCAAGAACCCCAATCGCCAGCCCCAATTAACTCCCATTAATGGCCCTAATTAGTCCCCAGTAACGGCGCTAATCAACCCGCACTAACGGTGCTAATTAACCCCCCAAATCCCCATTACCAGCCCCCAATTAGCTCCTTTAATGGTGCTAATTAACCCCCATTAATGGCCCTAATTAAGCCCCAAGAAGCCCCATCACCAGCCCCAATTAATCCCCATTAATGGTGCTAATTAACTCGCACTAATGGCGCTAATTACCCCCCAGACCCCTGTTACCAGCCCCCAATTAGCCCAATTTAACGCCCATGAGCGGCTCCAATTAACCCCCATTAACAGCCCTAATTAGGCCCAAAGAACCCCCATCACCAGCCCCAATTAACTCCCATTAATGGTACTAATTAAGCCCCAATAATGGCGCTAATCAACCCATATTAACTGCACTAATTAACCCCCCAAACCCCCATTATCAGCCCCCAAGTAGCCCCATTAATGGCGCTAATTAACCCCCATTAACAGCCTTAATTAGGTTGCAAGAACCCCCATTACCAGCACTAATTACCTCCCATTAACGGCGCTAATTAACCCCCATTAGCGGCCCCAATTAGTGCCGAGAACCCTGTTACCAGCCCCCAATTACCCGCGTTCGTGGCCCTAATTAAGGCCCATTAACAGCCCCAATTAACCCCCATTAACGGCCCTAATTAGGCCCCAATTAACCCCCATTAACAGCCCCAATTAACCCCCATTAACGGCCCCAATTGAGCCCCAATAACGGCGCTAATCAACCCTCATTAATGGCGCTAATTAACCTGTAAGAACCCCCATTACCAGCCCCCAATTAGCCCCATTAACGCCCCCAATTAACGCCCATTAACGCCCCCAATTAACCCCCCTTAACCCCCCTAATTAACGCCCATTACCAGCCCCAATTAATCCCCCCGCCCCCCAACCCCCCTCCCTAATTACCCCCATTAACCCCCCTAATTAACATCCCCCATTACCCCGCACCACCCCCATTTAATTACCCGCCCCCCCCGCCGCTAATTAACCCCAATTAACGCCCCCCATCCCCCTCCCCCCACCTTACCCCCCTAATTAACCCCTCCCCATTAATTAAACCCCTCTAATTAACCCCTTCTCACTAATTAACCCCCGCTAATTACCCCCCACCCCCTCATTAACCCCCAATTAGCGCCCCGCCCCCTCATTAACCCCCAATTCTCTCCCCCATCCCCCCCTTAATTACCCCGCGCCCCTCCCCTCATTTGCATATGCAAATGAACCCCCCGTTCCCCGGTGTTTTCCCGCGGGCCCCGCACCCGGCCGGTGGTTGCGCGGCGGCGGCGGCGGCACTTCCGGGCGGAAGTGACGCCATCGGCGCGCGCCGGAAGTCGGGCGGGGAGCCGGTCGCTCTTAAAGGGGCCGCGTCGCAAAATAAATAAAAAAAAAATTAATGAGGAATTCGAGGCCGCGATCGCGGTTTTGGGGTTTTTTTGACCCAAAATGTCGGGGGGGGGGGGAGGGGCGGGGGGGGCGTTCCCGTTAAATAAGCGCGCGGGGGGCTGTCAATCAACCGGGGGGAGGGGCGGGGTCCATCGATCGATCGATCCGGCCATCGATCGATCAATATCGATGGGACGGAGCTGTCAATCGATCCCACGGAGCTGTCAATCAATCAGTCGATCGATCGATCCCACGGAGCTGTCAATCGATCAATCGATCGATCGATCGGAGCTGTCAATCAATCGATCGATCGATCGGAGCTGTCAATTAATCAATCGATCGATCGGATGGGGCTGTCGATCAATCGGAGCTGTCAATCAATTCGATGGAGCTGTCAATCAATCGATCAATCGATCGGATGGGGCTGTCGATCAATCGGATGGAGCTGTCGATCGATCAATCAGATGGAGCTGTCAATCAATCAATCGATCCATCGATCGGATGGAGCTGTCGATCAATCAGACGGAGCTGTCAATCCCACGGAGCTGTCAATCAATCCGACGGAGTTGTCCATCGATCGATCGATCGGATGGAGCTGTCAATCAATCGGAGCTGTCAATCAATTCGATGGAGCTGTCAATCAATCCATCGATCGGATGGGGCTGTCGATCGATCAGACGGAGCTGTCAATCAATCAGATGAGGCTGTCGATCAATCGATCGATCAATCCCATGGAGCTGTCAATCAACCGATCGATCAGACGGAGCTGTCAATCAATCCGACAGAGCTGTCAATCAATCGGATGGAGCTGTCGATCGATCAGACGGAGCTGTCAATCAGACGGAGCTGTCAATCAATCAGATGGAGCTGTCCATCGATCGATCGATCGATCAGATGAAGCTGTCAATCTATCAATCAATCCCACAGAGCTGTCAATCAGACGGAGCTGTCAATCGATCAATCAATTGGATGGAGCTGTCGATTGATTGATCAGACGGAGCTGTCAATCAGACGGAGCTGTCAATCGATCAGACGAAGCTGTCAATCAATCGATCGATCAATTGATCAGCCGGAGCTGTCAATCAGATGGAGCTGCCGATCAATCAATTGATCCCACGGAGCTGTCGATCAATCAGATGGAGCTGTCAGTCAATCGATCGATCGATCGGTCGATCAGACGGAGCTGTCAATCACGGGCTGGCCGGAGCGTCAATCAAGGAGGGGGGGCGGGGGGCGGGGAGCTGTCAATCATCCGCGGGCTGCTGATCACTGGATCGAGAATCGATCGATCGATCGATCGAGGGGCGTCCATCGGCTTCCCAGGGAGCTGGCGATCGATCAGAAGGAGGCGCCGCCCACCGATCGCCCGCCGCTCCCATCCAGGTGTCAATCAAAGGCGTCAACCAGAGGCCGCCACCTTTCATGGCAGCTGTCAATCAAACCCCACCAGAGCTGTCAATCATCCTCCTCCAGAGCTGTCAGTCACCCCCAAAAACTGTCGATCACCCCCCTGCAGAGCTGTCAATCACCCCCAAAACTGTCAATCACCCCCCCAAAAGTGTCAATCACCCCCTCCCAGCTGTCAATCACCCCCTTCCAAGCTGTCAATCATCCCTTCCAGCTGTCAATCACCCCCCCAAAACTGTCAATCACCCCCCCAAAAGTGTCAATCACCCCCTCCCAGCTGTCAATCACCCCCCAGACCTGTCAATCACCCCCCCAAACTGTCAATCACCCCCCCAAAAGTGTCAATCACCCCCAGAGCTGTCAATCGCCCCCAAAACTGTCAATCACCCCATTCCCAGCTGTCAATCACCCCCCCAAAAGTGTCAATCACCCCCCCCAAAAGTGTCAATCACCCCATTCCCAGCTGTCAATCACCCCCCAAAACTGTCAACCAACCCCCTCCAAAGCTGTCAATCACCCCCCAGACCTGTCAATCACCCCCCCAAAAGTGTCAATCACCCCCTCCCAGCTGTCAATCACCCCCAAAACTGTCAATCAACCCCCCCCAAAACTGTCATTCACCCCCCAGACCTGTCAATCACCCCACCAGAGCTGTCAATCACTCCCCCAGACCTGCCAATCACCCCCAAAACTGTCAATCACCCCATCAGAGCTGTCAATCAACGCCCAAAACTGTCAATCACCACCCTGCAGACCTGTCAATCACCCCCTCCCAGCTGTCAATCACTCCCCCAAAACTGTCAATCACCCCCCAAAACTGTCAATCACCCCCTCCCATCAATCACCCCCCTCCAGAGCTGTCAATCACCCCCAAAACTGTCAATCACCCCATTCCCAGCTGTCAATCACCCCTCCAGCTGTCAATCACCCCCCCAAACTGTCAATCACCCCCCCCAAAACTGTCAATCACCCCATTCCCAGCTGTCAATCACCCCCCAAAACTGTCAACCAACCTCCTCCAAAGCTGTCAATCACCCCCCCAAAACTGTCAATCACCCCCCCAAAGTGTCAATCACCCCCCCAAAATGTCAATCACCCCCCCAAAGTGTCAACCACCCCCTCCCAGCTGTCAATCACCCCCCAAAACTGTCAACCAACCTCCTCCAAAGCTGTCAATCACCCCCCCAAAACTGTCAATCACCCCCCCAAAGTGTCAATCACTCCCCCCAAAATGTCAATCACCCCCCCCAAAGTGTCAACCACCCCCTCCCAGCTGTCAATCACCCCCAAAACTGTCAATCAACCCATTCCCAGCTGTCAATCCCCCCCCCAAAACTGTCAATCACCCCCCCCAGACCTGTCAATCACCCCCCCAGACCTGTCAATCACCCCCAAAACTGTCAATCACCCCCCCAAACTGTCCATTACCCCCCCCCAGAGCTGTCAATCACCCCCCCCAAAATGTCAATCACCCCCCAAAACTGTCAATCCCCCCCCCCAAAGTGTCAATCACCCCCCCCAAAATGTCAATCACCCCCCAGACCTGTCAATCACCCCCCCAAAACTGTCAATCACCCCCCCAAACTGTCAATCCCCCCCCAAAACTGTCAATCCCCCCCCCACCCCCATCAATCCCCCCCCAGACCCATCCGCCCCCCCCCCAAAATCCCCCCCCCCCCCCCCCCCCCATTCCCACCTACCCTCAAAAATAGGCGTCCCCCAACCCGGGGGGGTCCCGCAGCCCCTCCGCTCCTCCGCTGGGGGCGGGGGGGACACCCCCTTCTTTTGGGGTGCCCCCCCCTTTCGGGGCACCCCCTTCTTTCGGGGTGCCCCCCCCTTGCCGGCTGCCGCCTTCTCCTTCTTTCTGGGCCCCCCCTTTTTGGGGGGCGCCCCCCCCTTTCCGCCCTCCTCCTTCTTTTGGGGGGGCGGTCTCTTTGGGGGGGGGGGTCCCTCCTTCTTTTTGGGGGTCCCCCCCCCCCAAGCGCCTCTTCTCCTGCAGGATGGCCCGAGCCCCGTGTAGCCGGGGGGGGGGCGGCCGCTGCAGCTCCCCCCGCGTCTCCCGCCAGCGCCGGAGCTGCGCCCCGCTCTCCCGCTCCAGCAGCGCCTCCGTCACCGGCACCGACGTCACCTGGGGGGGGGGACATGGGGAGACCCCCCCCCAATGTCAACAGCACCCCCAAAACCCCCCCCCGACCCCAAAATCCCCCCCGGTTTATTCCCGTTTTCCTTCCCCCCACCCCAAAAAAAATGGCTTGCGCGGCGTGGAACCTCCTGTGCCCCCCCCCCAGTAGCCCCCCCAATTTACCCCCAGGACCCCCCCCCAATTCCCCCTCCAGTATCCCCCCAATGCCCCCCAAAACCCCTCCAGTGCCCCCAATGCCCCCCCAATCCCCCCAGTACCCCCTAAATCCCCCCAACACCCCCAAAACCCCCAAATCCCCCTGACACCCCCCAAATTCCCCCCACACCCCCCAAATCCCCCATTCTCCCCCCAATCCCCCCCAAATCCACCCCAATCCCCCTCAACACCCCCCAAATCCCCCTCCAATCCCCCAACACCCCCAACCCCCCAAAATCCCAATCCCCCCCAAATCTCCCCCATTCTCCCCCCAAATACCCCCAAAATCCCCCCAATCCCCCCCAAATCTCCCCCATTCTCCCCCCAATCCCCCGAAATCCACCCAAATCCCCCCAATCCTGCCCCAATCCCCCCCAAAATCCCCCCAAGTCCCCCCATTCTCCCCCAATCTCCCCAAAATCCCCCCAAATCCCCCCCAAAATCCCCCCAAGTCCCCCCATTCTCCCCCAATCTCCCCAAAATCCCCCCAAATCCCCCCCAAAATCCCCCCAAATCCCCCAATCCCCCCATTCTCCCCCAAATCCCCCCATTCTCCCCCAATCCCCCCCAAAATCCCCCAATCCCCCCATATCCCCCCATTCTCCCCCCAAATCCACCCCAACACCCCCAAAATCCCCCCAAATCCCCCCAAATCCCCCCATTCTCCCCCAATCCCCCCCAAAATCCCCCCAAATCCCCCCAATCCCCCTCAAATCCCCCATTCTCCCCCCAAATCCCCCCCAACACCCCCAAAATCCCCCAAATCCCCCCCAACACCCCCAAAATCCCCCCAAATCCCCCCCAAACCCCCCATTCTCCCCCCAAATCCCCCCATTCTCCCCAATCCCCCCAAAATCCCCCCAAATCCCCCCCAAATCCCCCCATTCTCCCCCAACACCCCCAAAATCCCCCCAAATCCCCCCAATCCCCCTCAAATCCCCCCAACACCCCCAAAATCCCCCCAAATCCCCCCCAAATCCCCCCCAAATCCCCCATTCTCCCCCAATCCCCCCCAAAATCCCCCCAAACCCCCCATTCTCCCCCCAAATCCACCCCAACACTCTCAAAATCCCCCAAATCCCCCCCATTCTCCCCCAATCCCCCCCCAAATCCCCCCAATCCCCTTCAAATCCCCCCAAATCCCCCCCAAACCCCTCATTCTCCCCCCAAATCCCCCCCAACACCCCCAAAATCCCCCCAAATCCCCCCCAAATCCCCCCCAATCCCCCTCAAATCCCCCCAACACCCCCAAAATCCCCCCAAATCCCCCCCAAACCCCCCATTCTCCCCCAAATCCCCCCCAACACCCCCAAAATCCCCCCAAATCCCCCCCAAATCCCCCCATTCTCCCCAATCCCCCCCAAATCCCCCCCAAATCCCCCCAAATCCCCCTCAAATCCCCCCCAATCCCCCTCAAATCCCCCCAACACCCCCAAAATCCCCCCAAATCCCCCCCAAATCCCCCCATTCTCCCCCCAAATGCCCCCCAACACCCCCAAAATCCCCCCCAATCCCCCTCAAATCCCCCCAAATCCCCCCCAAAATCCCCCCCCCCCCGAACCTGCTGGACGAGGGCGTCCTCCCGCAGGCCGGGGGGGGGCACGCTGCGCAGCCGCTCCATGGTCTCGTACATCCCCTGGCAGGCGCGGAGCTTCTCGGGGGTCCCCAGCGCCTGGCGCAGCAGCACCAGCCCCACGCGGAACAGGATCTTCACCCCTGGGGGGGGACACGGGACGGGGGGGGGGCGGGGGGGTGGGGGGTGGGACGTGGAGGTGGGTGGTGGGACGTTGGGGGTGAAGATGGGGGACATGGGAGGTGGGACATGGAGGTGGGAGGTGGATTTGGGACGTGGGGGTGGGTGGTGGGACGTGGATTTGGGATGTGGATGGGGGTGGTGGGACGTGGATGGGGTGGTGGATGTGGGTGGTGGGATGTGGATTTGGGACGTGGATGTGGGTGGTGGGACGTGGGGGGGTGGTGGGATGTGGATTTGGGACATGGGGGTGGGTGGTGGGACGTGGGGGTGGGTGGTGGGACATGGAGGTGGGTGGTGGGACATGGATGGGGTGGTGGATGTGGGTGGTAGGACGTGGATTTGGGACGTGGATGGGGGTGGTGGGACGTGGATTTGGGACATGGGAGTGGGTGGTGGGACGTGGATGGGGTGGTGGGACATGGGGGTGGGTGGTGGGACGTGGATTTGGGACGTGGAGGTGGGTGGTGGGACGTGGATGGGGGTGGTGGGACGTGGAGATGGGTGGTGGGACATGGGGATGGGTGGTGGGACGTGGATTTGGGATGTGGAGGTGGGTGGTGGGACGTGGATGGGGCAGTGGGATGCGGATGTGGGTGGTGGGACATGGAGATGGGTGGTGGGACGTGGGGGTGGGTGGTGGGACGTGGATGGGGTGGTGGATGTGGGTGGTAGGACGTGGATTTGGGACGTGGATGGGGTGGTGGGACGTGGGGGGGTGGTGGGAGGTGGATTTGGGACATGGGGGTGGGTGGTGGGACGTGGGGGTGGGTGGTGGGACATGGAGGTGGGTGGTGGGATGTGGATGGGGTGGTGGATGTGGGTGGTAGGACATGGATTTGGGACGTGGATGGGGGTGGTGGGACGTGGATTTGGGACATGGGAGTGGGTGGTGGGACGTGGATGGGGTGGTGGGACATGGGGGTGGGTGGTGGGACGTGGATTTGGGACATGGGGGTGGGTGGTGGGACGTGGATGGAGGTGGTGGGACGTGGATTTGGGTGGTGGGACGTGGATGGGGGTGGTGGGACATGGGGGTGGGTGGTGGGACGTGGATTTGGGACATGGGGATGGGTGGTGGGACGTGGAGGTGGGTGGTGGGACATGGAGGTGGGACATGGATGTGGGTGGTGGGATGTGGGGGTGGGTGGTGGGACGTGGAGGTGGGTGGTGGGACGTGGATGGGGTGGTGGATGTGGGTGGTGGGATGTGGATTTGGGACGTGGATGTGGGTGGTGGGACGTGGGGGGGTGGTGGGAGGTGGATTTGGGAGGTGGAGGTGGGTGGTGGGACGTGGAGATGGGTGGTGGGACGTGGATTTGGGACGTGGAGGTGGGTGGTGGGATGTGGATGGGGTGGTGGATGTGGGTGGTAGGACGTGGATTTGGGACGTGGATGGGGGTGGTGGGACGTGGGGGGGTGGTGGGAGGTGGATTTGGGACATGGGGGTGGGTGGTGGGACGTGGATGGGGTGGTGGATGTGGGTGGTGGGATGTGGAGGTGGGTGGTGGGAGGTGGATTTGGGACATGGGGGTGGGTGGTGGGACGTGGATGGGGTGGTGGATGTGGGTGGTGGGACGTGGAGGTGGGTGGTGGGAGGTGGATTTGGGACGTGCAGGTGGGTGGTGGGACGTGGGGGTGGGTGGTGGGACGTTGATTTGGGAGGTGGGACGTAGAGGTGGGTGGTGGGACATGGATGGGGGTGGTGGGACATGGATTTGGGACGTGGATGTGGGTGGTGGGATGTGGATGTGGGACACAGAACACAGACGTGGGACACGGGACATGGATGTGGGACATGGATATGGGAGGTGGGACATGGACGTGGGAGGTGGGACACGGATGTGGGACACGGGACACGGAGGTGGGATGGGGAGACGGGAGGCGGGACGTGGGGGTGGGACGTTGGGGTGAAGATGGGGGACGTGGGAGGTGGGACATGGAGGTAGGTGGTGGGACGTGGAGATGGGTGGCGGGACGTTGGCGTGAAGATGGGGGACGTGGGACGTGGGATGTGGATGTGGGGATGTGGGACGTGGATGTGGGACGTGGACGTGGACGTGGAACACGGGACACGGAGACGGGACGTGGAGATGGGAGGCGGGACGTTGGCGTGAAGATGGGGGACGTGGGACGTGGATGTAGGATGTGCGACACGGACACGGAGGTGGGACACGGGACACGGAGGTGGGACATGGGACATGGATGAGGAGGTGGGACACAGGACACAGAGGTGGGACACGGGACACGGGACACGGAGGTGGGACACGGGACATGGATGCAGAGGTGGGACGCAGGACACGGAGGTGGGACATGGGACACGGATGCGGAGGTGGGACATGGGACACGGAGGTGGGACACGGGACACGGATGAGGAGGTGGGACATGGGACACGGATGAGGAGGTGGGACACGGGACACGGAGGTGGGACACGGGACACAGGACACGGATGCGGAGGTGGGACATGGGACACGGAGGTGGGACACGGGACACGGATGAGGAGGTGGGACATGGGACACGGATGCGGAGGTGGGACACGGGACACGGAGGTGGGACACGGGACACGGGACATGGATGCAGAGGTGGGACGCAGGACACGGAGGTGGGACACAGGACACGGATGCGGAGGTGGGACACGGGACACGGAGGTGGGACACGGGACACAGGACACGGATGCGGAGGTGGGACATGGGACACGGAGGTGGGACACGGGACACGGATGAGGAGGTGGGACATGGGACACGGATGCGGAGGTGGGACATGGGACACGGAGGTGGGACATGGGACACGGAGGTGGGACACGGGACACGGGACACGGAAGTGGGACACGGGACACGGGACGTGGAGGTGGGACACGGCACATGGGACACGGATGCGGAGGTGGGACACAGACGTGGGACACGGAGGTGGACGTGGGATGTGGGACACGGAGACGGGAGGTGGGCCGCGGCCGCGGGCCGTCAGCGCGAAGACGCGGGCCGCGCGGGCGTGGCGGCGGGCGTGGCCGCCGCCCCCCTCCCGCCCCGCCCCGCCCGCCGCTCCGCCCCCTACCCTCGCAGAAGAACATGTCCCAGACGCGCAGGACGGCGGCCCAGGGCAGGCTGCGGGCGAAGATGCACATGAACCACTCGGTGAGGTAAAGCACCGGCTCCACCCGGAAACGCCGAAGGTGCCGGTGGGCGGCGGGGGCCGCCCGGCGCAGCAACGCCCCGAACACCTCCCCGTCCAGCTGCACCGCCTCCTGGGGGGCGGGGACACGGGGGGAGGGCGGGGTCAGAGGCGGAACACCGGCTCGATGGCTTCCGGTGGCCGCCCCGGCGTCTCCCCGGTGGCCGCTGTTGGCTTCCGTTGGCTGCCGTTGACCACCGTTGACCCCCGTTGGCCACCGTTGACCCCCATTGGCCACCATTGACCCCCACTGGCCACCGTTGACCCCCATTGGCCACCATTGACCCCCATTGACCACCATTGACCCCCATTGACCACCATTGACCCCCATTGGCCACCGTTGGCTTCTATTGGCCACCGTTGACCCCCGTTGGCCACCATTGACCCCCATTGGCCACCGTTGGCTTCTATTGGCCTCCATTGACCCCCGTTGGGCACCATTGACCCCCATTGGCCACCGTTGGCTTCTATTGGCCACCACTGACCCCCATTGGCCACCGTTGGCTTCTGTTGGCCTCTATTGACCCCTGTTGGCCACCATTGGCCACCATTGACCCCCGTTGGCTTCTATTGGCCTCCATTGACCCCCATTGGCCACCACTGACCCCCATTGGCCACCATTGGCTCCCGCTGACCCCCAGCGTCTCCCCGTTGGCCCCCGTTGGCTCCCGTTGGCCCCCGTTGGCTTCTATTGGCCTCCGTTGGCCCCCGTTGGCCACCACTGACCCCCATTGGCCACCACTGGCTCCCACTGACCCCCAGCGTCTCCCCATTGGCTCCTGTTGGCCCCCATTGGCCTCTGTTGGCCACCACTGACCCCCATTGGCCACCATTGGCTCCCGTTGACCCCCATTGGCCACCATCATCCTTCCCTGACCCCCATTGGCCCCCGTCGACCCCGACTGACCCCCATTGGCCACCCGTCATCCTTCGTTGCCCCCCGAGCCGTTGACCACGATCAACCCCATTGCCCCCCCCCCCCGTTGACCACCGCCGGCCCCCATTGACCCCCGTTGACCCCCGTTGACCCCCATTGACCTCCCACCCCCCCGTTGACCCCGTTGCCCCGCCCCCGCCCCCCCCCCAGCCCCTCCCCTCACCAGGCCGGCGCTGTAATAACCGGGCAGGTACTTCTCGCAGATCTGCACCAGGCACCAAAAAGCTTGCTGGGGGAGGGGCGGGGAGGGGAGGGGTCAGCGGCGTGACCACGCCCAGCATCCCGTGACCCCCTCCCCCGTGACCCCACCCCCGTGACCTCACCTCGGCGGGCATGTGCATGAGGAGGACGGCGGCGACGGGGGCCTGGGCTTGGCAATACCCCTCCTGGGGGCGGTAGACGGTGTAGGCCTTCAGGATGCGGTACAGGTCCTGTTGCCTGTGGGCGTGGCCGGGCGTGGCCGGGGGAGGAGTCAGACGCCGCGGAGGGGGGGAGGTGGGGTCTTTGACTTCCCGGAGCGGGAGGAGGTAACGGGGAAAGGGTCGGAGTGGGGGGGGGGGGGAGGGGGAGGGGCTGGTCTGGAAGGGGGAGGAGCTAGCCTGGAAGGAGGAGGGGCTAGTCTGGAGGGGGAGGGGCCAGCCTGGAGGGGGAGGGGCCAGCCCAGAAGGGGGAGGAGTCAACCCAGAAGGGGACGAGCCAACCCACAAGGGAGAGGAGCCAACCCAGAGGGGGAGGAGCCAACCCACTTGGGGGAGGAGCCAACCCACATGGGGGAGGAGCCAGCCCAGAGGAGGAGAAACCAATCCATGAGGGGAGGAGCCAACCCACGAGGGGAGCAGTCAACCCACAAGGGAAGGAGCCAACCCACAGGGAGGAGGAGCCAACCCACAGGGAGGAGGAGCCAACAGACAAGGGGAGGAGCCAACCCAGAGGGGGAGCAGCCAACCCACAAGTGGGGGGAGCCAGCCTGGAGAAGGGGGCGGAGCCACTCACAAAGGGACACGCCCACCCAGGGGCGTGGCCATGCAGCAGGAAGGCGTGGCCACCCTGGAGAGGGGGCGCGGTCCCCCCTGGGGAGGGGGGCAAAACCCCTTCGAGGGTTGGACCCAGCAGGGTGGGCGTGCCCTAAGAGGGCGTGTCGTGCCCGCCCCGCCCCACCCCACCCCGGAAGGGCGTGTCCCCGCCCAGCGGGCGTGTCCTACCCGTGCCCGCCCCGGGCGACAAACATCTCGTGGAAGGGGAACTGCCGGTGCAAATCCTTCTCGATGGCGTCCAGCCACCGCGCCTCCCCCGGCTGGCGCTCCAGCTCCTGCGGGCGGGGCGGGGCGTGACCCTCTGGGGGGGTGGGGCCACGCCCGGCCACGCCCCGGTCTCCTCCCTCCCGTTCCTCACCTGGAAGAGGCCGGGGTTGCGGTCGAGGAGGGCTTTGCTGTCGGAGAGGAGCTGCCAGGCGCGGGCGCGCAGGGAGGAGGGGATGCCTTTGCGGCAGCGGAGCTTCACCTGCCCCACGGCGAGACCCACGGCGTGACCCACGGCGTGACCGGCCGGCGGGGGGACCCACGGCGTGACCCACGGACAGACCCACAGTGAGACCCACAGACAGACGGACCCACGGCGTGACCCACGGCGAGATCCGCCGGCGGACGGACCCACGGCGTGACCCACAGGCAGATGGACCCATGGCAAGACCCACGGACAGACCCACGGCGAGACCCATGGACAGACAGACTCACAGACAGACCCACACTGAGACCCACGGATAGACAGACCCACGGCAAGACCCACGGACAGACCCACGGCAAGACCCATGGCAAGACCCACAGACAGACCCACGGCAAGACAGGCCCGTGGCAAGACCCACGGACAGACAGACCCACAGACAGACCCACAGCGAGACCCACAGCGACATCCACGGACAGACCCACAGACAGACAGACCCACAGCAAAACCCACACTGAGACCCACGGCGAGACCCACGGACAGACAGACCCATGGCAAGACCCACGGACAGACCCACAGCGAGACCCACGGACAGACAGACCCACAGCGAGACCCATGGTGAGACCCACGGCGAGACCCACAGTGAGACAGACCCACGGACAGACCCACGGACAGACAGACCCACAGCAAGACCCACAGATGGACCCACTGACAAACCCACGGACAGACGGACCCACGGCGAGACCCACGACCCCCGCCATGGGGCAGAGGCATCGCCCCCGCCCCGAACCCTTCTATGGGGCAGGACGACCCCCGGAACCCCTCTATGGGGCAGAGGGACCCCCCCAAAGCCCTCTATGGGGCAGGGGTCACCCCCAAACCTTTCTATGGGGCAGGAGAACACCCCCAAACCCCTCTATGGGGCAAGGAGACTCCCCAAACCCTTCTATGGGGCAGGAGGACCCTCCCAAAGCTCTCTATGGGGCAAGGGGACACCCCCAAACCCCTCTATGGGGCAGCAGGACCCCCCCAATCCTTCTACGGGGTAAAAAGACCCTCCCAAATCCCTCTATGGGGCAGGGGCACCCCCCCCAAAACCCTCTATGGGGCAGGGGGACACCCCCAAACCCCTCTATGGGGCAGAAGGACGCTCCCAAACCCCTCTATGGGGCAGGGAGACCCCCAAACCCTTCTATGGGGCAGCAGGACCCTCCCAAACCCCTCTATGGGGCAGGAGGACCCTCCCAAACCTTTCTATGGGGCAGCAGGACCCCCAAACCCCTCTATGGGGCAGAAAGACCCCTCCAAGCCCCTCTATGGGGCAGGAGCACCCCCCAAAACCCCTCTATGGGGCAGGAGAATCCCCCCCAAACCCCTCCATGGGGCAGAGGGACTCACCCAAATGCCTCCATGGGGTAAAAGCACCCCCCAAAACCCCTCTATGGGGCAGGAAGACCCCCCCAAACCCTTCTATGGGGCAGCAGGACTCCCCCAAACCCCTCTATGGGGCAGAAGGACCCCCCCAAACCTTTCTAGGGGGCAGGAAGACCCTCCCAAACCCCTCTATGGGGTAGAAGGACCCCCCCCAGAACACTCTATGGGGCAAGGACACCCCCCAATCCCTTCTATGGGGCAGCAGGACCCTCCCAAACCCCTCTATAGGGCAGGAGGACCCCCCCAAAACCCCTCTGTGGGGCAGAAGAATCCGCCCCAAAACCCTTCTATGGGGCAGATGGACCCCCACCCCTCTAGGGGGCAGGAGGACCCCCACAGAACACTCTATGGGGCAGGGAGACCCCCCCCAAACCCTGCTATGGGGCAGGAGAACCCCCCAAAACCCCTCTATGGGGCAGAAAGACCCCCAAACCTTTCTATGGGGCAGGAGGACCCCCCCAAAACCCCTCTATGGGGCAGGAGAACCCCCCCAAAACCCCTCTATGGGGCAGAAAGACCCCCAAACCTTTCTATGGGGCAGGAGAACCCCCCCAAAACCCCTCTATGGGGCAGAAAGACCCCCAACCTTTCTATGGGGCAGGAGGACCCCCCCAAAACCCCTCTATGGGGCAGGGAGAACCCCCCCAAAACCCCTCTATGGGGCAGAAAGACCCCCAAACCTTTCTATGGGGCAGGAGGACCCCCCCCCCCGAACCCCTCTATGGGGCAGGACCCACCTTCTGGTAGCGTCGCGAGAGCCACTTGTCCCAGTGGGTTGACATCTCCAGCCACTTCAGCTCCCGCTGCCGCGCCACGTCCACCGGCACCGAGCTCTCCCTGCGCCGAAAAAGGGGGGGGGGTGTCAGGTAAAGGGGGTCCCGACACCCCCAGCCCCACCGGCTCCCCCCCAAAATCCCCCCTCCCTGCCCCATAGCGAGATTCGTCGCCCCCCCAACCCCCAACCCAAACCCAATCCCGAACCCGGAGGCGACGGTGGGACGGGCCACGCCGTGTCCCGCCGTGGGGTTTTGGGGGGGGGTGGGGTGGGATGGGGGGGGAAGCCCCGTTTTGGGGTAAAACGTCCCGTTTTCGGGGTCACTCACGGCGCCTCGCAGTACTGGCTGCCCCCAGGAAGCCGTAGCGGTCGGTTCGGCGGTAGGACGGCGCCGCCGCTTCCGAATCGGAACCCATGGAACTGGCGTCGTCGGGGAAAGGGCCGGCTAACGATTCCAACGTTCCCGACAGGACGCTCACCGAGTCCAGGTCTCCGCCCCGCGGACCCGGAATTCCGGGACCCAAACTGCCCTGCGAGCCGCGACCCGGCCCGTTGGCTCCCGAAATGGCCGCCGGAGGGGCTGCCGAGGGCTCCAAGATGGCCGCCGGCGAGGCGGCGGGGGGGGCCGGCGTAGCTTCGGATCCGCTCGGCTCTAAGATGGCCGCCGCGGTGGTCGCGCCAGGCTCCGGCTCCTCGTTGGCCGCCGTCGATCCCGAAATGGCCGCCGTCGACCCCGAAATGGCCGCTGTCGACCCCAAAATGGCCGCCGTCGACCCCGAAATGGCTGCCGTTGATCTCTCATGGGTTGCTGGCTCCTCATTGGCTGCTCTTGACCCCACGTTAGCCGCCATCGACCCCGTGCCGATCACCGTTGACCCCGCGCCGGTCGCCGTTGACCCCATGATGGCCGCCGTTGACCCCATGATGGCCGCCGTTGACCCCCCGCCGGTCACCGTTGACCCCTCGATGGCCACCGTTGACCTCTGACGGGTTTCCGGCTCCTCATTGGCCGCCGTTGACCCCGTGCCGATCGCCGTTGACCCTGCGCCAGTCATCGTTGACCCCCCAATGGCCGCCGTTGACCCCGTGCCGATCACCGTTGACCCCAAGATGGCGGCCGTTGACCCCGTGATGGCTGCCGTTGACCTCCGATGGGTTTCCAGCTCCTCATTGGCCGCCGTTGACGCCACGCCGATCGCCGTTGACCCCGCGCCGGTCACCGTTGACCCCGTGCCGGTCGCCGTTGACCCCGCGCCGGTCGCCGTTGACCCCAAGATGGCCACCGTTGACCCCGTGCCGGTCGCCGTTGACCCCAAGATGGCCGCCGTTGACCCCAAGATGGCCGCCGGTGACCCCTCAATGGCCGCCATTGACCTCCGGCGGCTTTCCGCCTCCTCATTGGCCACCGTTGACCCGGTGCCGGTCACCGTTGACCCCTCGATGTCGTCGGTCGACCCCGCCACGCCCGCCACCGCCCTCCGCCGCCGCCCGGCCTCCTCATTGGCCGCCGCCGCCGCTGCCCTCCTCCTCTCTTCCTCTTCCTCGTCGGCCGCCGCCGCCTTCCCCCCGCCGCCGACCCCCGCCGACCTTTCCCCTCTCACCTTTGACCCCGCCGACTCTTCCGGACCCTCATTGGACGCCTCCGGAGGGACCCCCTTGGGTTCCGACCCCTCATTGGCCCTCGCCGCCGCCCTCACCCCATTGGCCACAGGGACGGGAGGAGGAGGAGGGGGGGCGGCGGCGGCCATCTTGCGGGGGGGAGGGGTGGGTGGGGGTCCCGTTTCCATGGCGACGGGGGGTGGGGGGAGGGGAGGGGGAGGGGGGGGGACACGCCCGGGGTCGGTGGCGGCGGCAGCGCGGCCCCTCCCCCACCCTGCCGAGCTGCGCGCGCAGCCGCCGGCCAATCAGCGGCGAGGGGGGAGGGGCGCGGTCCGGGAAGAGGGAGCGACCAATGGGGACGCGCGGCGCCCGGCGGGCCAATGGGAGAAGGAGGGGCGGAGCCGGAGTCCGGTTGCGTCTTTTATTGACCGCGCGGTGGCCACGCCCCCTCCCTTCCTCCCGACGCCCCGCCCCCTTCCGGTTTCCGGACAACCAACCAACCCCCGCTCACCCCACCCCCCACTGCCACCCCACCACCCGCAGGGGATTGGTGGGCGGCGGGCGGGGGGGCGGGGCGCGCAGCCCCGCCCACTCGCCCCCCACCCGCAGCCCGCAAGGGGCGGGGCCGGCCGGCGGCTCCGCCCACTCCTCCTCCGAGGAGGAGGAGGCGGAGCCGCCGCTCCCGCCGGGCTCCGCCCACTCGCAGGGGCGGGGCTCCGCCTCCTCGGCGGGGGCGCGGCTTCCCCTGAGCCCCGCCCACTCCGTCGCTAAGGGGCGGGGCTCGGCCGGCGGAGGGGCGTGGCCAGCCCAGTCCTCCTTTTCTGTCAGGCACGGCTCCTCCCACGGCGGGTCCAGCCCCGCCCCCTCGGGGGCGTGGCCGCCGCGTAGCCCCTCCCACTCCCCGCCGAGGGGGCGTGGCCAGCTCCCCACCCCTCCTCGCTCAAGGCTTGGCTGCAGCGATTCGGTTCGGTTCGGAATTTTGGCTCGATTCGGCGGAATTTCAGTTCGGTTCGGCGGAATTTCAGCTCGGTTCGGCGGAATTTTGATTTGGCTTGGATTTTCGGTTCGATTTGGTGGAATTTCATTTCGATTCGGCGGAATTTCGATTCGGTTCAGTGGAATTTCAACTTGGTTCAGAATTTCAGTTCGATTCAGGGGAATTTCGATCTGGCTCAGATTTTCGTTTCGATTCAGCGCAATTTTGCTTTGATTCAGCGGAATTTCAGTTCGGTTCGGAATTTCGGTTTGATTCAGTGGAATATCGATTTGGTTCAGAATTTCGGCTCGGTTCGGCGGAATTTCGATTTGGTTCAGAATTTCGGTTCGATTCAGTGGAATTTTGTTTCGACTCGTCGCAATTCCGTTTCGACTCGCGACTCCGGTTCGATCCGGCATAATTTCGGCGCCGCGTTGCTCCTCCCTCCTCTGCCCGAACGCCCGAAGCCTCGCGGCGCCGCCGTGCACCCGCTGATGCCGCGCCAGCGTGGAACTCCTGGCGAACGCCTTTTTGGTTTGATTCAGCGGAATTTCGATTTGGTTCAGAATTTCGGTTCGATTCAGCGGAATATCGATTTGGTTCCGAATTTCTGTTCGATTCAGCGGAATTTCGATTGGGTTCCGAATTTCGGTTCGATTCAGCGGAATTTCGATTTGGTTCCGAATTTCGGTTCGATTCAGCGGAATTTCGATTGGGTTCCGAATTTCTGTTCGATTCAGCGGAATTTCGATTGGGTTCAGAATTTCAGTTTGATTCAGCGGAATTTCCATTGGGTTCAGAATTTCGGTTTGATTCAGCGGAATTTCCATTGGGTTCAGAATTTCGGTTTGATTCAGCGGAATTTCCATTGGGTTCAGAATTTCGGTTTGATTCAGCGGAATTTCCATTGGGTTCAGAATTTCAGTTCGATTCAGCGGAATTTCCATTGGGTTCAGAATTTCAGTTCGATTCAGCGGAATTTCCATTGGGTTCAGAATTTCAGTTCGATTCAGCGGAATTTCGATTTGGTTCCGAATTTCAGTTCGATTCAGCGGAATTTCGACTCGGTTCAGAATTTCGGTTCGATGCAGCGGAATATCGATTTGGTTCAGAATTTCATTTCGACTCGTCGGAATTTCGCTTTGATTCGTCGGAATTTCGCTTTGATTCGCCGGAACTTCAGTTCGATTCGCCGGAATCCCGTTCCGACCCGCCGCAATCCCGTTCCGACCCGCCGCCGCTTCGCCGCCCCGTTGCTCCTCCCTCCTCTGCCCGCACGCCCGGATCCTGGCGCCGCCGCCGTGCACCCGCTGATGCCGCGCCAGCGTGGAACTCCTGGCGAACGCCTTCCCGCACCGGTGACACCGATACGGCCGCGCGCCGGTGTGGGCGCGTTGGTGAACGGCCAAGTAGGAGCTGTCGCCGTAACTCTTCCCGCAGAGCCGGCAGCGGAAGGGCCGCTCGCCGGAGTGGGTGACGCGGTGGCGCAGGAGGTGGGAGCTCTCGGCGAAGCGCTTGCCGCAGTCGCCGCAGGCGTAGTGCCGCTCGCCGGTGTGGGTGCGGTGGTGGCGCGCCAGGTCGGAGCGTTGGGCGAAGGCTTTGCCGCAGGCGCCGCAGCCGAAGGGCCGCTCGCCCGTGTGGCTCCGCTGGTGCCGGATCAGGTGGGAGCTCAGGCCGAAGCGTTTGCCGCATTCCCCGCAGGCGAACGGCCGCGGCGGCGGCGGCGGCGGGGGGGGGGCGGCGGCGGTGACGGCGGCGGCGGGGGGGGGGCGGCGGCGGCGGCGGTGGGGGTGGCGGCGCGGGGAGGCGGCTGCGGGGAGGGGGATGGCAGTGGGTTCCCCCCCCCCCCCCAGGACGGCAGGGGGCACCCAAGGTGCTCAGGGACCCCCCCATGGGTGGCAGAACCCCCCGAAAAACTCAGGGACCCCCCCCCCATGACCTCAAGGGGCACCCAGGGTGCTCAGGACCCCCCCCATGGGCTCAGGGACCCCCCCCCCCCATAACCTCAGGGGCACCCAGGGTGCTCAGGGACCCCCCCTAAAGGCTCAGGGACCCCCCCATGGGCTCAGGGACCCCCCCCCCCGTAACCTCAGGGGCACCCAGGGTGCTCAGGGACCCCCCCTAAAGGCTCAGGGACCCCCCCATGGGCTCAGGGACCCCCCCCCCGTAACCTCAGGGGGCACCCAGGGTGCTCAGGGACTCCCCCCTAAAGGCTCAGAGACCCCCCCCGTAACCTCAGGGGCACCCAGGGTGCTCAGGGACCCCCCCAGAGGGATCAGGGACCCCCCCCGAGGGATCAGGGGGCACCCAGGGTGCTCAGGGACCCCCCCTCTGGGTGGCAGGACCCCCCCAAAACTCAGGGACCCCCCCCCCCATGACCTCAGAGACCCCCCCTCCCGTGACCTCAGGGGGCACCCAGGGTGCTCAGGACCCCCCCCCATGGGGCTCAGGGACCCCCTCATGGGTGGCAGGACCCCCCCCCCATAACCTCTAGGGCCCCCCCCGTGGGTTCAAGGGCCACCCAGGGTGCTCAGGGACCCCCCCATGACCTCAGGGACCCCCCCCATGGGCTCAGGGACCCCCCCCCATGGGTGGCAGGACCCCCCCCCCCCGGTCCCCAGCCCTTACCCGGGGTGCCAACGTCCCACTGCAGCTCCTGGGGGGGGTCACCCGCCCCCCCCCACTCCTCCATCGCGGGACCCCCGGCACCGTCAGCCCCCGGCCCTGGAGGGGGGGGGGGAGAGAGGGAGGGGTGAGCTGGGGACCCCCCCCCCCCAGCCCTGAACCCCCCCAATTCACACCAGGGACCCCCCCAAACCCCTGTCAGCCCCCCCAGTTCACACCAGGGACCCCCCCATACCCCTGACCCCCCCCCCAATTCACACTAGGACCCCCCCCAATTCACACCAGGGACCCCCCCCATAGTCCTGACCCCCCCAAATCTATACCAAGACCCCCCCCACATCCCTGAGCCACCCCAATTCACACCAGCCCCCCCCCATACCCCTAAAGCCCCCCCAATCTATACCAGGACCCCCCCCAATTCACACCAGCGCCCCCCCCACAATCCTGAGGCCCCCCCCCATACCCCAGACCCCCCCCCCATAACCCTAAACCCCCCCAATCTATACCAGGACCCCCCCCATACCCCTGAGCCCCCCCCAATCGATACCAAGACCCCCCCCATACCCCTAACCCCCCCCCCCAATCTATACCAGGACCCCCCCCAATTCACACCAAGGACCCCCCCCCATAATCCTGAGGCCCCCCCCATATCCCTGAGCCCCCCCCCAATCCACACCAGGCCCCCCCCCCATAACCCTACCCCCCCAATCTATACCAAGACCCCCCCCCATATCCCTGAGCCCCTCCAATCCACACCAGGCCCCCCCCCATAACCCTAAACCCCCCCCAATCTATACCAAGACCCCCCCCCATAATCCTGCCCCCCCCAATCCACACCAGCCCCCCCCCCCAACCCTCCCCCTCCCCCAATTTATCCCAGGACCCCCCCCCCCACTCACCCCCAGCAGAGCCCCCCCCATCCGTGTCTATAACCGTGTCCCCCCCCCCCGGGACCCAGCGCGGCCGCCGGGCCCGGCCGCCGTTTTAACCGGGGGGGGGGGAACGAGAAACAACCCCCCCCATCTTCCGCCTCAGCGACGCCACTTCCGGTCGGCGCCCACCCTCCCCCCGCCCCGCGGCCTCTCTAGCCGCCTCGGAGGACCGCGCTTACCCCCTTCACCCCCGCGCCACCTCTATGATCCTCAACGGCAAGGAGGAAGGGGCGTGGCTTTCTCCCCGCCATCCTCCCGCCCACTCCCCTCCCAGCGCCGCTTCTGATTGGCTGCCGCCGCGGAGACACTCCCCCCGGGACTACGCTTCCCGTCGTCCCTTGCGCGGCGCCGCCGGCCGCCATTTTGCGGAGGCGGTAGCGGTGGCGGAGGGGGGGGGGCGGGCGGGCGGCGGCGGCCCCGGTGGGGCCTTCCTCCCCCCCTCCTCCTCTTTTTTTCTCCTTCCTCCTCCTCTTCTCCTCCTCCTCCTCCTCCTCCTCTCGCCGTTCCCCGCCGCCGCCCCCCGGCGATGGCGCCGCTCCCGGCCCCACGGCGCGGCTGCAGGTGAGGCCCGTGTGTGTCCCCCCCCCTCCCGAACCGGGATATACGTGTGGTGATTTGAGGGTTTATGTGATGATTTGGGGGGTTTATGTGGTGATTTGGGGGTCTATGTGGTGTTTTGGGGGGTTTATGGGGTGATTTGGGGGTTTATGGGGTGGTTTGGGGGGTTTATGTGGTGATTTGGGGGGTTTATGTGGTGATTTGGGTGTTTATGTGGTGTTTTGGGGGGTTTATGTGGTGTTTTGGGGGGTTTATGGGGTGATTTGGGGGTTTATGGGGTGTTTTGGGGGGTTTATGGGGTAATTTGGGGGGTTTATGTGGTGATTTGGGGGGTTTATGGGGTGATTTGGAGGTTTATGTGGTGTTTTGGGGGGTTTATGGGGTGTTTTGGGTGTTTATGTGGTGTTTTGGGGGGTTTATGTGGTGTTTTGGGGGGTTTATGTGGTGTTTTGGGGGGTTTATGGGGTGTTTTTTGGGGGTTTATGTGGTGATTTGGGGGCTTATGTGGTGATTTGGGGGCTTATGTGGTGTTTTGGGGGGTTTATGTGGTGATTTGGGGGTTTATGTGGTGTTTTGGGGGGTTTATGTGGTGATTTGGGGGTTTATGGGGTGTTTTTTGGGGGTTTATGGGATGACTTGGGTGTTTATGTGGTGTTTTGGGGGGTTTATGTGGTGATTTGGGTGTTTATGTGGTGATTTGGGGGGTTTATGTGGTGTTTTGGGGGGTTTATGGGGTGATTTGGGGGTTTATGCGGTGGTTTGGGGGGTTTATGGGGTGTTTTGGGGGGTTTATGGGGTGATTTGGGGGGTTTATGTGGTGATTTGGGGGTTTATGTGGTGATTTGGGGGCTTATGTGGTGTTTTGGGGGGTTTATGTGGTGATTTGGGGGTTTATGTGGTGTTTTGGGGGGTTTATGTGGTGATTTGGGGGTTTATGGGGTGTTTTTTGGGGGTTTATGGGGTGACTTGGGTGTTTATGTGGTGTTTTGGGGGGTTTATGTGGTGATTTGGGGGTTTATGTGGTGTTTTGGGGGGTTTATGTGGTGTTTTGGGGGGTTTATGGGGTGTTTTGGGGGTTTATGGGGTGTTTTGGGGGGTTTATGTGGTGTTTTGGGGGGTTTATGTGGTGTTTTTTGGGGGTTTATGTGGTGTTTTTTGGGGGTTTATGTGGTGATTTGGGGGCTTATGTGGTGTTTTGGGGGGTTTATGTGGTGATTTGGGGGTTTATGTGGTGTTTTGGGGGGTTTATGTGGTGATTTGGGGGTTTATGGGGTGTTTTTTGGGGGTTTATGGGGTGACTTGGGTGTTTATGTGGTGTTTTGGGGGGTTTATGTGGTGATTTGGGGGGTTTATGTGGTGATTTGGGGGTTTATGTGGTGTTTTGGGGGGTTTATGTGGTGTTTTGGGGGGTTTATGTGGTGATTTGAGGGTTTATGTGGTGTTTTTGGGGGTTTATGTGGTGATTTGGGGGTTTATGCGGTGGTTTGGGGGGTTTATGCGGTGTTTTGCGGGGTTTATGGGGTGTTTTGGGGTGTTTATGTGGTGATTTTTGGGGGGTTTGTGGGGTTTTTTTGCTTCTCTGGTACACCGGAGGGTGCCCCCCCTGCCTCCGGCAGCACTAACGGAGTGTCCGTGTTTGTTTGTTTGGTTTTTTTTTCTTATTTTTTTGGTTTCCCGATGGGTTCGCTGTGCCCGCGATGTCCGCTTTTGGGGTGTGTGTCCGTCCCCCCGCCTCGGTGCCCACGGCTGTCCCCACGGTACTTGGAACGTCCCCACGGTGTCCCCTTGGCCCTTGTGACATCCCCACGGTCCCCATCATGTCCCCTCGGTCCCCATCATGTCCCCACGGCCCCCACGATGTCCCCTCGGCCCCCACGATGTCCCCTCGGCCCCCACGATGTCCCCTCGGCCCCCACGATGTCCCCTCGGCCCCCACGATGTCCCCTCGGCCCCCGTGACATCCCCACGGCCCCCACGATGTCCCCTTGGTCCCCGTGACATCCCCACGATGTCCCCTCGGTCCCCGTGACATCCCCACGGCCCCCACGATGTCCACTTGGTCCCCATGATGTCCCCACGGCCCCCGTGACACCCCCATGGTGCCTTTAACGTCCCCGTGACGTCTCCGTAATCTTCGCGACGTCCCCACGATGTTCCTTTGGCCCCCGTGACGTCCCCACGGTGCCCACGACGTTCCCTCGTCCCCCGTGATGTCCCCGCGCTCCCCACGATGTCGCCTTGGTCCTCCTGGTGTCCCCACGGCCCCCGTGACATCCCCACGGTGCCCACAACGTCCCCACGGCCCCTGTGACATGCCCATGGTGCCCATAATGTCCCCTTGGCCCCTGTGATATCCCCATGGCCCCCGTGACGTCCCCACGGTGCCCATAATGTTTCTTTGGCCCCCACGATGTCCCCACGCCCCCTGTGACATCCCCACGGTGCCCATAACGTCCCTACGGCCCCCGTGACATCCCCACGGTGCCTGTAATGTCCCCACGATGTCCCCACGGTGCCCGTAATGTCCCCGTGACGTCCCCACGATGTCGCCTTGATCCCCGTGATGTCCCCACGGTGCCCACGATGTCCCCACGATGTCCCCTTGGTCCCCACGATGTCTCCACGGTCCCCACGGTGCCCAAAATGTCCCTGTGACATCCCCACGGCCCCCATGACATCCCCGCGGTGCCTGTAATGTCCCCACAATGTCCCCACGGCCCCCATGACATCCCCATGGTGCCCATAATGTCCCCGTGACGTCCCCATGGTGCCCATAATGTCCCCGTGACGTCCCCACGGCCCCCGCGATGTCCCCACGGTGCCCAAAATGCCCCCGTGACGTCCCCACGGTGCCCGTAATGTCCCCACGGTGCCCAAAATGCCCCCGTGACGTCCCCATGGTGCCCGTAATGTCCCCACGGTGCCCAAAATGCCCCCGTAACATCCCCACGGTGCCCATAATGTCCCCATGGCCCCCATGACATCCCCACGGTGCCCGTAATGTCCCCGTGACGTCCCCACGGTGCCCGTGACGTCCCCATGGTGCCCATAATGTCCCCGTGACGTCCCCACGGTGCCCGTAATGTCCCCACGGCCCCCATGACATCCCCACGGTGCCCATAATGTCCCCGTGACGTCCCCACGGCCCCCGTGACGTCCCCACGGTGCCCAAAATGCCCCCGTGACGTCCCCACGGTGCCCGTAATGTCCCCATGATGTCCCCGTGGCCCCCGCGACGTCGCTTTCGGTGTCCCCACGTTGCCCAAAACGCCCCCGCGACCTCCCTCGTCCCCCCCACGACGCCCCTCGTCCCCCCCAAACACCCCTCGTCCCCCCCAAACACCCCTCGTGTCCCCCCCAAACACCCCTCGTGTCCCCCCCACAACGCCCCTCGTCCCCCCACGACACCCCTCGTCCCCCCACAACGCCCTTCGTCCCCCCCCAAAACACCCCTCATGTCCCCCACGACGCCCCTCGTCTCCCCAAAACACCGCTCGTCCCCCCACGACGCCCCTCGTCCCCCCCAAAACACCCCTCATGTCCCCCCACGACACCCCTCGTCCCCCCAAAACACCCCTCGCGTCCCCCCACGACGCCCCTCGTCCCCCCCAAAACACCCCTCATGTCCCCCACGACGCCCCTCGTCCCCCCAAAACACCGCTCATCCCCCCACGACGCCCCTCGTCCCCCCAATCCCCCCGCCGTCCCCCGTGGGGGGGGGTCCCCAGGCCGGCGTAGGCGGGGAGCGGGGGGGGGCCAATGCGGAGCCGCGGGGCCGGGGCAGGAGCTCGGCGTCGCCGGACGCGGTGCCGGAGGTGCCGGGCCTGCCTGCGCTCCGAGTGCGGCGAGTGCCACTTCTGCCGGGACATGAAGAAATTCGGGGGGCCGGGGCGCATGAAGCAGTCTTGCCTCTTACGGCAGTGCACCGCGGTGAGGGGAACCCCCAAACTGGGGGGGTCTGGGGGTCCCTGGGGTGGGTCTGGGGGTCCCTGGGGTGCGTTTGGGGGTCCTTGGGGTGGTTTTGGGGGTCCCTGGGGGAGCCCTGGGGTGGTTTTGGGGGTCCCTGGGGTGGTTTTGGGGGTCCTTGGGGTGGTTTTGGGGGTCCCTGGGGGAGCCCTGGGGTGGGTTTGGGGGTCTCTGGGATGGGCTGGGGGGACTTGGGATGGGTCTGGGGGTCACTGGGGGGTCCCTGGGGCGGTTTTGGGGGGACCTGGGGTGGGTTTGGGGGTCCCTGGAATGGTCTGGGGGGTCCCTGGGCTAGTTGTGGGAGTCCTGGGGTGGTTTAGGGGGTCCCTGGAATGGTTTGGGGGGTTCTGGGGTGATTTGGGAGGCCCTGGGTGGGTTTTGGGGGTCTTTGGGGTGATTTGAGGACCCCAGGGTTGTGTTTTGGGGGTGTTTGGGGTGATTTGAGGACCCAACAAATAATTTTGGGGGTTTGTGGGGTGATTTGAGGACCCCAGGGTTGTGTTTTGGGGGTGTTTGGGGTGATTTGAGGATCCCAGGGGTGGATTTTGAGGGTCTTTGGGGTGATTTGAGAACCCAGCGAAGGGTTTTGGGGGTGTTTGGGGTGATTTGAGAACCCATTGCATAGTTTTGGGGGTCTCTGGGGTGATTTGAGGACCCCAGCAAATTGTTTTGGGGGTGTTTGGGGTGATTTGAGGACCCCAACGAATTGTTTTAGGGGTTTCTGGGGTGATTTGAGAACCCCACAAATGGTTTTGGGGGTCTCTGGGGTGATTTGAGGACCCCACAAATGGTTTTGGGGGTCTTTGGGGTGATTTGAGAACCCCACAAATGGTTTTGGGGGTCTTTGGGGTGCTTTGAGAACCCCACAAATGGTTTTGGGGGGCTCTGGGGTGATTTGAGGACCCCACAAATGGTTTTGGGGGTCTTTGGGGTGATTTGAGGACCCCAGGGTTGGATTTTGAGGGTCTCTGGGGTGATTTGAGGACCCCACAAATAGTTTTGGGGATGTTTGGGGTGATTTGAGGACCCCACAAATGGTTTTGGTGGTCATTCGGGTGATGTGAGGACCCCAGGGTTGGATTTTGGGGGTCTTTGGGGTGATTTGAGAACCCCACAAATGGTTTTGGGGGTCTCTGGGGTGATTTGAGGACCCCACGAATGGTTTTGGGGGTCTCTGGGGTGATTTGAGGACCCCACGAATGGTTTTGGGGGTCTCTGGGGTGATTTGAGGACCCCCGCGTTGCATTTTGAGCCTCTTTGGGGTAATTTGAACACCCCTCAAGCCCTTTGGGGTGCCCTTGGGCTCGTTCCGGCCCCCACAACGTGCCTTCAGCAACCCCGGGCTCGGGTCGTACGAGGTTCGGGGTGGGTTTTGGGGGACCCCTGACAATTTTGGGGTACCCTAACCCCCCCCCCCGACCCCCCCCCCCCCCCCCAGCCGGTGCTGCCCCACACGGCGGTGTGCTTGGCTTGCGGAGAAGCCGGACGGGAAGAAGCGGCCGAGGGGCCGGAGGAGAAGTTCGAGCTCTCGCTGATGGAGTGCACCCTCTGCAGCGAAATCGTGCACCCCCGCTGCCTCCAGGTACGGGGGGGGGGGGCACCCCAAAACTTTATTTTTTAATTTTTTTGGGGGGGGGCACCCCCTTTTCCCACCCCGCGGCGGGATGCCGGCAGCGCCCACGCATCCCCAACCTCCCCGTACGCCCGCCAAACGAGGGGTTGCCCCCTCCCAAAATCACAGCCCCCCAGCATTTTGGGGACCCCCCCCGCTTCTGGGGGACCCCTTATGTGTTGGGGGGACACCCCAAAACTTTATTTTATTTTTTTGGGGCGGGGCACCCCCTTTTCCCACCCCACGGCGGGACGCTGCCGGTGCCCAACCTCCCCGTACGCCCGCCAAACGAGGGGTTGCCCCCCCCCAAAATCACAGCCCCCCAGCATTTTGGGGACCCCCCCGCTTCTGGGGGACCCCTTATGTGTTGGGGGGACACCCCAAAACTTTATTTTATTTTTTTGGGGGGGGGGGCACCCCCTTTTCCCACCACACGGCGGGACACCGGCAGCACCCAACCTCCCCGTTCACGTGCCGAATGAGGGGGTTGCCCCCCCAAATCACAGCCCCCCCAGCATTTTGGGGCCCCCCCCGCTTCTGGGGGACCCCTTAGATGTTGGGGGGGGTCCCCCAAAACCTGGGAGGACCCCCCCCAAAAAATTTTTTAACGACGCCGTCACAGATGGGGCGAGCGGAGGCGGTGATTAACCCCGAAATCCCTAATTGCTGGGAGTGCCCCAAGTGCAAGCGGGAGGGGCGCAGCGCCAAGGTGTGTGTGTGGGGGGGGGTCCCCCAAATTTTTTTTTTGGGGGGGGGGTCCACAGGGCTTTAGGGGGGGCCCTGAGGGGTTTTTGGGGGGGCTGCGAGGGTTTAGGGGGGGGCCGTGGGGTTCAGGGGAGGTTGTGGGGTGGGGATCATGGGAATGGGGGGGGGCTTTTTGGGTTTTGGGGGGGGTGGTATTTTGGGGGGGGGATTTTGGGGGGATTTTGGGTTTTGGGAGGCTCTTTGGGGTTTTTGGGTTTTTTTTGGGGGGGGGTTGGGTTTTTTGCGGGGGTTTGGGTTTTTTGGGGGGGGCTATGTTTTGGATTTGTGCTGAAACAGTGTTGATAACACAGGGATGTTTTTGTTACTGCTGAGCAGTGCTTACACAGAGTCAAGGTCTTTTCTGCTTCTCACCCCACCCCACCAGCAAGTAGGCTGGGGGGGGGTGGTTTTTAGGGGGGTGTCTGGGTTTTTGGGGGGTTGGGTTTTTTGGGGGATGTCTTTGGGTTTTGGGGGGGTTGGTTTTTTTGGGGGGAATTTTGGTTTTTTTGGGGGGATTGTGGTTTTTTGGGGGGATGTCTTTGGGTTTTGGGGGGGGCTCTTTGGGTTTTGGGGGGGATTTTGTTTTTTGGGGGGTGTCTTTGGGTTTTTTGGGGGGGTGGGTTTTTTGGGGGGTGTCTTTGGGTTTTTGGGGGGAATTTTGGTTTTTTTGGGGGGAATTTTGGTTTTTTTGGGGGATTTTGGTTTTTTTGGGGGGTGTCTTTGAGTTTTGGGGGGACTCTGGGTTTTTGGGGGGCTCTGGGTTTTTGGGGGGGTGGGTTTTTTGGGAGGTGTCTTTGTGTTTTGGGGGGGTTTTTTTGGGGGGGGATTTTGATTTTTGGGGGGGATTTTGGGGGCTTTTGGGGTTTTTGGGGGGTCTTTGGGTTTTGGGGGGTCTTTGAGTTTTTCAGGGGGGTCTCGGAGGCTTTTGGGGGAGGTCTTTGAGATTTTGGGGGGGTCCTTAAGGCTTTTTGGGGGGGACCCCGGGGTCTTGGGGGAGGCTGTGGGCTTTTGGGGGGGTCCCCTGGGATTTGAGGGGGGGTCCTATGGGATTTGGGGGGGGGTCCCCTGAGATTTGCGGGGGGTCTGGGAGTCTGGGGGGGTCAGGGGGTCTGGGTTTTTTGGGGGGGACTCTTGGAGGTTTGGGGGAGGGAATAGGATTTGGGGGGGGGGGCTTTGGGTTTTTGGGGGTCCCCAGTGCTAATCTGCCCCCCCCCCCTCGCAGGATTCGGGGGACGGGGGGGCGAAACGTCGGGCGGAGGAGGGGGAGGAGGGGGTGCGCTGGAAGCTGACGGACGAGCCCCCCCCCAAACGCAAGGCGGGGCCCCCCCCGCCCGCCCTGCCCGACGGGGCCCCTCCCAAACGCAAGAGGGACCTGGACCCCAAAAAGAAGGTGAGTCCCCCCCTTTCTTTCAACCCCCCCCCAGGACCCAGACATCCGGGTGCTGAGAGGGGGGCGTCTGTCTGTCCGTGTCCGTCCCCCCCCCCGCAGGTGGAGACGGCGGACGGGGCGACGTGGGGTGCCCCCCCCCCCGAATTGCAGCCCCCCGGGGGGCCGGCTCCCGCTTCCAGCCCCCCCGACCCGGAGGTGAGACACCCCCCCTGTCGTCGTGACCCCCCCCAGGGTCCCCTGGGCCCCCCCTAGGGTCCCCAAAATTGGACCAGGTTGTCCCCAGTGTCTTCTGCCCCCCCCCCCGGTGACCCCAAAGTTGTCCCCAGGGTCTCCTGCCCCCCCCCAGTGACCCCAAAGTTGTCCCCAGGGGCTCCTGGCCCCCCCCCGGTGACCCCAAACTTGTCCCCAGGGTCTCCTGGCCCCCCCCCGGTGACCCCAAAGTTGTCCCCAGGGTCTCCTGGCCCCCCCCCCCCCAGTGTCCCCAGGGTTGTCCCCATGATCCCAAGATTGTCCCGATGTCCCCAGGGTCGTCCCCCGGGTTATTTTTGTGCCCCCAGGGTTGTCCCCATGATCCCCAAATTGTCCCAATATCGCTTGGGTCGTCCCCAAAGTTGTCCCCGCGTCCCCAGGGCTGTCCCCACGATCCCAGGGTTGTCCCGATGTCCCCAGGGTTGTCCTCGTGATCCCACAGTTGTCCTGATGTCCCTTAGATTGTCCCCAGGGTTGTCTCCGGCGTTTCTTGGGTTGATCCGACGTTCTCTGGGTTCTGTCCAGGGTCGTCCCGATGTCCCTTGGGTCATTCCAAGGGTTGTCCCAATGTCCCTTGGGTCATTCCCAGGGTTGTCCACACGATCCCAGGGTTGTCCCAATGTCCCTTGGGTCATTCCCAAAGTTGTCCTCATGTCCCTAGGGTTGTCCCCGTGTCCCCAGGGTTGTCCCCGGTATCTCTTAGGTTGACCCAACGTTCTCTAGGTTCTGTGCAGGGTTCTCCAATGTCCGTTGAGTCATTCCAAGGGTTGTCCCAGTGTCGCTTGCGTCATCCCAAGAGTTGTGCACATGATCCCAGGGTTCTCCCAATGTCCCTTGGGTCATTCCCAGGGTTGTCCCGATGTCCCCAGGGTTGTCCCCGTGTCCCCAGGGTTGTCTCTGGTATCTCTTAGGTTGACCCAACGTTCTTTGGGTTCTACGCAAGGTTCTTCCAATGTTGTTGGGTCATTCCCAGGGTTGTCCCAATGTCCCTTGGGTCATTCCCAGGGTTGTCCCGATGTCCCCAAGGTTGTCTTGATGTCTCCAGGGTTGTCCTGATGTCCCCAGGGTTGCCTTCGGCATCTCATAGGTTGACCCAACATTCTCTAAGTTTTGCTCAGGGTTGTCACAATGTCCCTTGGGTCATTCCCAGTGTTGTCCACATGATCCCAGGGTTGTCCCAATGTCCCTTGGGTCATTCCCAAAGTTGTCCCCATGTCCCTAGGGTTGTCTCAATGTCCCCAGGGTTGTCCCCGGTATCTCTTAGGTTGACCCAATGTTCTCTAGGTTCTGTGCAGGGTTCTCCAATATCCGTTGAGTCATTCCAAGGGTTGTCCCAATGTCCCTTGGGTCATTCCCAGGGTTGTCCACACGATCCCAGGGTTCTCCCAATGTTCCTCGGGTCATCCCCAGGGTTGTCCCGATGTCCCCAAGGTTGTCTTCGGTATCTCTTAGATTGACCCAACGTTCTTTAGGTTTTGCCCAGGGTTGTCCCCATATGCCTTGGGTCATTCCCAGGGTTGTCCCAATGTCCCTTGGGTCATTCCCGGGGTTGTCCCAATGTCCCTTGGGTCATTCCCAGGGTTGTCCACACGATCCCAGGGTTGTCCCAATGTCCCTTGGGTCATTCCTAAAGTTGTCCTGATGTCCCCAGTGTTGTCCCAACATCCCCAGGGTTGTCTCCAGTATCCCTTAGGTTGCCCCAACATTGTCTAGGCTTTGCACAGGGTTGTCCAATGTCCCTTGGGTCATTCCCAGGGTTGTCCACACGATCCCAGGGTTCTCCCAATGTCCCTTGGGTCATTCCCAGGGTTGTCCCCGTGTCCCCAGGGTTGTCCCCGGTGTCTCTTAGGTTGACCCAACGTTCTCTAGGTTCTATGCAGGGTTCTCCAATGTCCCTTGGGTCATTCCCAGGGTTGTCCCAATGTCCCTTGGGTCATTCCCAGGGTTGTCCACACGATCCCAGGGTTGTCCCAATGTCCCTTGGGTCATTCCCAGGGTTGTCCTGATGTCCCCAGCGTTGTCCCCACATCGCCAGGGTTGTCTCCAGTATCCCTTAGGTTGCCCCAACATTGTCTAGGCTTTGCCCAGGGTTGTCCCAATGTCCCTTGGGTCATTCCCAGGGTTGTCCACACGATCCCAGGGTTCTCCTAATGTCCCTTGGGTCATTCCCAGGGTTGTCCCGATGTCCCCAGGGTTCTCCCGATGTCCCCAGAGTCATCTCCGGTATCTCTTGGGTTGCTCCAACCTTCCCCGGGTTCTCCCCAGGGTCGTCCCCAGGGTCGCCTCCGGTATCTCTGGGATTGCTCCAACGTTCCGTGGGTTTTCCCCAGGGTCATCCCCGTGTCCCCAAGGTTGTCCCCGGGGTTGTCCCGTCCCCCCCCCCCTCCCCGGCTGACGGGGAATACCGCAGGGCCGGACGCGGCAGCGGGAGCGCCTGGAGCGCTTCCGTCAGATGTGCCGCCTCCTCGAACGCGTCCCGGCCGGCGCCGGCGTCAGCTCCAGCTCCAGCTCCAGCTCCGGTTCCGAATCGGGGGGGAGCCCCCCGCCGCCCTTCAGCCCCCCCGCCGCCGACGAGGAGGAGGAGGAGGACGACGAGGAGGACGACGAGGAGGAGGACGACGACGAAGAGGACGAAGAAGAAGAAGAAGAAGGGCGGCATCCCCACAACGGGGCGGCCCAACCGGCCGTTAAATCCCCTCCGGAATGCCGAAGGGGCGCCGGGGGGGTCCCGACGAGGGGTGGGGGCACCCGACGTCTAAGGGCGTGGCCCTTGGTGCCCTCCCCGCCCCGGCCCCCCGCCCCTTTGGAACGTCACGTGGTGAGACCCCCCCCGGTAAGCCCGGACCCCGATCGTCTCCCCCTGGACAGCGGGGCCGCCCACGTCATGCAACGAGACGTCTGGCTGGGGGTCTTCCTCCACCTCTCCTCCCGCGAGCTCTGCGTCTGCATGCGCGTCTGCCGCACCTGGAGCCGCTGGTGAGTTGAACTGGGAGCTACTGGGAGCACTGGGAGCACTGGGAAGGGTGCTAGGGGCTGTACTGGGAGCACTGGGAGCAGTGGGAGGGGTGCTAGGGGCCGTACTGGGAGGGTTTTGAGGGGGCTGGGGGTCTTTTTCCGTCTTTCCACCCATGAGCTCTGCGTCTGGGGCAGCTGGAGCCGCTGGTGAGTTGAACTGGGAGCTACTGGGAGCACTGGGAGGGGTGCTAGGGGCTGTACTGGGAGCACTGGGAGCACTGGGAGGGGTGCTAGGGGCCGTACTGGGAGCACTGGGAGGGTTTTGGGGGGTGTGGGGGTCTTTTTCCGTCTTTCCACCCATGAGCTCTGCGTCTGGGGCAGCTGGAGCCGCTGGTGAGTTGAACTGGGAGCACTGGGAGCACTGGGAGGGGTGCTAGGGGCCGTACTGGGAGCACTGGGAGGGTTTTGGGGGGGCTGGGGGTCTTCCTCCACCTCTCCTCCCGCGAGCTCTGCGTCTGCATGCGCGTCTGCCGCACCTGGAGCTGCTGGTGAGTTGAACTGGGAGCACTGGGAGCACTGGGAGGGGTGCTAGGGGCCGTACTGGGAGCACTGGGAGGGTTTTGGGGAGGCTGGGGGTCTTTTTCCGTCTTTCCACCCGCGAGCTCTGCGTCTGGGGCACCTGGAGCCGCTGGTGAGTTGAACTGGGAGCAACTGGGAGCACTGGGAGGGGTGCTAGGGGCCGTACTGGGAGCACTGGGAGGGTTTTGGGGGGTGTGGGGGTCTTTTTCCGTCTTTCCACCCATGAGCTCTGCGTCTGGGGCAGCTGGAGCCGCTGGTGAGTTGAACTGGGAGCACTGGGAGCACTGGGAGGGGTGCTAGGGGCTGTACTGGGATCACTGGGAGCACTGGGAGGGGTGCTAGGGGCCGTACTGGGAGCACTGGGAGGGTTTTGGGGGGGCTGGGGGTCTTCCTCCACCTCTCCTCCCGCGAGCTCTGCGTCTGCATGCGCGTCTGCCGCACCTGGAGCCGCTGGTGAGTTGAACTGGGAGCTACTGGGAGCACTGGGAAGGGTGCTAGGGGCCGTACTGGGAGCACTGGGAGCACTGGGAGGGGTGCAAGGGGCCGTACTGGGAGCACTGGGAGCACTGGGAGGGGTGCAAGGGGCCGTACTGGGAGCACTGGGAGGGTTTTGGGGCGGTTGGGGGGTCTTTTTCCGTCTTTCCACCCATGAGCTCTGTGTCTGGGGCACCTGGAGCCGCTGGTGAGTTGAACTGGGAGCTACTGGGAGCACTGGGAGGGGTGCTAGGAGCCGTACTGGGAGCACTGGGAGCACTGGGAGGGGTGCTAGGAGCCGTACTGGGAGCACTGGGAGCACTGGGAGGGGTGCTAGGAGCCGTACTGGGAGCAGTGGGAGGGTTTTCGGGGGGCTGGGGGGGTTTTCCTGCCCCTCTCCCCGTGCCAGCTCTGCGTCTCCCCCACCCGAAGCCACTGCCAGGCTGAACTGGGAGCAACTGGGAGCACTGGGAGGGGGGTCACCGGTTTGGGGGGGCTCACAGCTTCCCCCCCTCCCCAAGTCCCAACCTGGCTGCCGCAGGGCAGAATTTTGGGGGGGGACCCCCTTTCCCTTCCCTAGAAGCCCCCCCAAAATTAGGGTACACCCCCCTGGTGGTCCCCCCCTTTAATTTGGGGGTCCCCCCCTTTAATTTGGGGGTCCCCCCCTTTAATTTGAGGGTCCCACCCTTTAATTTTGGGATCCCCCTTTAATTTTGGGGGCTCCTCTTTAATTTGGGGGTCCCCCCCTTTAATTTTGGGGTCCCCTTTTAATTTCGGGGGCTCCTCTTTAATTTGGGGTTTTCCCCCTTTAATTTTGGGGTCCCCCTTTAGTGTTGGGGTGTCCCCCTTTAATTTTGGGGCCCTCCCCTTTTAAATTGCCCCCCCCCCCCTTTTAATTTTGGGGCCCTCCCCATTTAATTGTGGGGTCTCCCCCTCAAGTTTTGGGGTCCCCCTTTAATGTTGTTGTCTCCCTCTTTAACATAGGGGCCCCCCTTTAATTTTTTGCCCCCCCTTTAATTTTGGGGTGTCCCCTTTAATGTTTGTGTCCCCCTTTAATTTGGGGCCCTCCCCTTTAATTTTTGGGCCCCCCCCTTTGATTTTGTCATCCCCCCTTTAATGTTGGGGGTCTCCCCCTTTAATTTGGGGGCCCCCCCTTAATGTTGGGGGCCCCCCTGTAATTTTGGGGTCGCCCGTTTAACGTTGGGGGTCTCCCCTTGAATTTTGGGTCCCCCCTTTAATGTTGGGATCTCCCCCTTTAATTTTGGGGGCCTCCCTTTAATTTTGGGGTCCCCCTTAATGTTGGGGGCCCCCCCTTTAATTTTTATCCCTCTTTAACTTTTATCTCCCTTTAATTTTTATTCTCTTTTAATTTTTATACCCTTTTAATATTGCCGTCTCTTTAACATTGGGTGTCCCCCCTTGAATTTTGGGGTCCCCCTTGAATTTTGGGGCCCCCCCTTTAACGTTGGGGCCCCCCCTTTAATTTTGCCCCCCCCCTTTAATTTTTATCGTCCTTTAATGTTGTCATGCTCCTTTAATATTACCATGCGCCTTTAATATTGTCATTTGCTCTTTAATGTTGCCGTCTCCCCTTGAATTTTGGGGTCTCCCCTTGAATTTTGGGGTCTCCCCTTGAATTTTGGGGTCCCCCATTATTATTGGGGCCCCCCTTTAATTTTGGGGCCCCCCCATTAATTTTTATCCCCCTTTAATGTTGTCCTCCCCCTTTAATATTGCCATCTCCTCTTTAACGTTTGGGGTCCCCCCTTGGATTTTGGGGTCCCCCCTTGGATTTTGGGGTCCCCCCTTGGATTTTGGGGTCCCCCATTATTATTGGGGCCCCCCTTTAATTTTGGGGGCCCCCCCTTTAATTTTTATCCCGCTTTCGTGCTGCCATTTCCTCTTTAATGCTGCTGTCCCCCCTTGAATTTTGGGGTCCCCCCTTGAATTTTGGGGTCCCCCCTTAAATTTTTGGGTCCCCCCTTGAATTTTGGGGTCCCCCTTCAATGTTGGGGCCCCCCCTTCAATGTTGGGGGCTCCCACTTTAATTTTTATCCCCCTTTAATGTTGCCATGTTTTCTTTAATGTTGCCGTCCCCCCTTGAATTTTGGGGGCCCCCCTTGAATTTTGGGGTCCCCCATTATTATTGGGGCCCCCCCTTTAATTTTGGGGGCCCCCCCTATAATTTTTATTTCTCTTTAATGTTGTTTTCCCCCTTTAATATTGCTCTTTCATCTTTAATGTTGGGAGTCTCCCCTTGAATTTTGGGGCCCCCCTTGAATTTTGGGGCCCCCCTTGAATTTTGGGGCCCCCCATTATTATTGGGGCCCCCCCTTTAATTTTGGGGGCCCCCCCTATAATTTTTATTTCTCTTTAATGTTGTCTTCCCCCTTTAATATTGCTGTTTCATCTTTAACGTTGGGGGTCTCCCCTTGAGTTTTGGGGCCCCCCTTGAATTTTGGGGCCCCCCTTGAATTTTGGGGTCTCCCCTTGAATTTTGGGGCCCCCCATTATTATTGGGGCCCCCCCTTGAATTTTGGGCCCCCCCTTTTAATTTTTATCCCCCTTTAATGTTGCCATCTCCTCTTTAACGTTGCCGTCCCCCCTTTAACGTTGGGGGTCTCCCCTTGAATTCTGGGGCCCCCCCTTGAATTTTGGGGCCCCCCCTTGAAATTTTGGGGTTCCCCCCCCCCCAGGTGTTGCGACCGCCGCCTGTGGACCCGCATCGACCTGAGCCGGCGGGGGGCCATCACCCCCCCGATGCTGAGCGGGGTGGTCCGCCGGCAACCGGCCAGCCTGGACCTCAGCTGGACCGGCATCTCCCGAAAACAGCTCTCCTGGCTCGTCAGTAGGCTTCAGGGTAGGTGACCCCCCCCCCCAAAAAAAAAAATTTGGGGGACCCCCCACTCATCCTACACGCGGCCCCCGACCCGAAATATCGCCCGCTGCGGGGGGGGGGGGCGATGGGAGGGGGGTGGGGTTGGGATGGGAGAGGGATTTGGGGGGGGGGGGGGGGTTGGGTGTGGTTTTGGGGAGCCCCCACTGGGGGGGGGTCTTTTATAGGGGTTTGGGGGGTGTTTTATAGGGGTTTGGGGGGGATTGGGGGGTTTAGGGGGGTTTTGTAGGGGTTGGGGGGGTCTTTTGTAGGAGTTGGGGGTCTTTTGTAGGGGTTGGGGGCATCTTTTATAGGGGTTTGGGGGGTCTTTTATAGGGTTTGGGGGGTCTTTTATAGGGTTTGGGGGCATCTTAGGGGTTGGGGGGTCTTTTATAGGGGGTTGGGGGGGTCTTTTATAGGGGTTTGGGAGTCTTTTATAGGGGTTTGGGGGGTCTTTTATAGGGGTTGGGGGGTCTTTTATAGGGTTTTGGGGGGTCTTTTGTAGAAGTTGGGGGTCTTTTATAGGATTTGGGGGGGTTTTTTATAGGGTTTGGGGGCATCTTAGGAGTTGGGGGTCTTTTATAGGGGTTAGGGAGTCTTTTATAGGGGTTGGGGGGTCTTTCGTAGGGGTTTGGGAGTCTTTCATAGGGGTTGGGGGGTCTTTTAAAAGGGTTTGGGGGGTCTTTTGTAGGGGTTGGGGGTCTTTTATAGGGGTGGGGGTGTTTTATAGGGGTTGGGGGGTTTTGTAGTAGTTGGGGGCCTTTTATAGGATTTGGGGGGGTCTTTTATAGGGATTGGGGGGTTTTGTAGTAGTTTGGGGGTCTTTTAAAGGGGTTGGGGTGTCTTTTATAGGGTTGGGGTGCTTTTATAGGGATGGGGGTCTTTTATAGGTTTCAGGGTGTCTTTTATAGGTTTTAGGGTGTCTTTTATAGGGGTTTGGGGGGTCTTTTATAGGGGTTTGGGGGGTGTTTTATAGGGGTTTGGGGGGTGTTTTATAGGGGTTTGGGGGGGGTTGGGGGGTTTAGGGGGGTTTTGTAGGGGTTGGGGGGGTCTTTTGTAGGAGTTGGGGGTCTTTTGTAGGGGTTGGGGGCATCTTTTATAGGGGGTTGGGGGGTCTTTTATAGGGCTTTGGGGAGTCTTTTATAGGGGTAGGGGCTTTTTTATAGGGGTAGGGGCTCTTTTATAGGGGTAGGGGTCTTTTATAGGTTTCAGGGTGTCTTTTATAGGGGTTTGGGGGGTCTTTTGTAGGAGTTGGGGGTCAATTATAGGATTTGGGGGGGTCTTTTATAGGGTTTGGGGGCATCTTAGGGGTTGGGGGGTCTTTTATAGGGGGTTGGGGAGGTCTTTTATAGGAGTTGGGGGTCTTTTATAGGGTTTGGGGGCATCTTAGGGGTTGGGGGGTCTTTTATAGGGGGTTTGGGGGTCTTTTATAGGGGTTTGGGAGTCTTTTATAGGGGTTTGGGGGGTCTTTTGTAGGGGTTTGGGGGGTCTTTTGTAGGAGTTGGGGGTCTTTTAGGATTTGGGGGGGTCTTTTATAGGGTTTGGGGGCATCTTAGGGGTTGGGGGTCTTTTATAGGGGTTAGGGAATCTTTTATAGAGGTTGGGGGGTCTTTTATAGGGGTTGGGGGTCTTTTATGGGGGTTTGGGAGTCTTTTATAGGGTTTGGGGGGTCTTTTATAGGGGTTTGGGGGGTCTTATAGGGGTTTGGGAGTCTTTTATAGGGGTTTGGGGGGTCTTTTATGGGGTTGGGGGGTCTTTTATGGGGTTGGGGGGTCTTTTATAGGGGTTGGGGGGTCTTTTGTAGGAGTTGGGGGTCTTTTATAGGATTTGGGGGCATCTTAGGGGTTAGGGGGTCTTTTATAGGGGTTGGGGGGTCTTTTATAGGGGTTTGGGAGTCTTTTATAGGGGTTGGGGGGTCTTTTATAGGGGTGGGGGTGTTTTATAGGGGTTGGGTGGTTTTGTAGTAGTTGGGGGCCTTTCATAGGATTTGGGGGGGTCTTTTATAGGGATTGGGGGGTTTTGTAGTAGTTTGGGGTCTTTTAAAGGGGTTGGGGGGTCTTTTATAGGGTTGGGGTATTTTTTATAGGGATGGGGGTCTTTTATAGGTTTCAGGGTGTCTTTTATAGGGGTTTGGGGGGTCTTTTGTAGGAGTTGGGGGTCTTTTATAGGGGTTTGGGGGGGTCTTTTATAGGGTTTGGGGGGTCTTTTATAGGGTTTGGGGGGTCTTTTATAGGGGTTAGGGGTCTTTTATAGGGTTGGGGGGTCTTTTATAGGGTGGGGGGGTCTTTTATAGGGTTGGGGGGGTCTTCTGTAGGAGTTTGGGGTCTTTTGTAGGGTTTGGGGCGGTCTTATGGGGTTTGGGGGTCTTATAGGGTTTGGGGGGGTGTTGTAGGAGTTGGGCCTTTTTTGGGGTACAGTCCTTTTTTGGGGGGTGGTCCCTTTTTGTGGTACAGTTCTTTTTTGGGGGAGTGGTCCTTTTGGAGGTAGAGTCCTTTTTTGGGGGGGTACGGTCCTTTTTTGGGGGGGTGGTCCCTTTTGGGGGCACAGTCCTTTTTGGGGGGGTGGTCTTTTTTTGGGATACAGTCCCCTTTTTTGGGGGGATGGTCCCTTTTTTGGGGGTTGGTCCTTTTTGGGGGCTAGAGTACTTTTTTGGGGGTACAGTCCTTTTTGGGGATACGGTCCCTTTAGGAGGGTGCAGTCCTTTTTTGGGGGGGGTGGTCCCTTTTTGGGGGGTGGTCCCTTTTGGGGGGTAGAGTCCTTTTTTGGGGGGTGGTCTTTTTTTGGGGGTACAGTCCTTTTTTGGGGGGGTGGTCCATTTTGGGGGTAGAGTCCATTTTTGGAGTACAGTCCTTTTTTGGGAGGCGGTCCATTTTTGGGGTACAGTCCCTTTTTTGGGGATACAGTCCCTTTTTGGTGGGGTGGTCCCTTTTTGGGGGTACAGTCCTTTTTTTGGGGGGGTGGTCCCTTTTGGGGGGTAGAGTCCTTTTTGGGGGGGGTGGTCCCTTTTGGGGGGTAGAGTCCTTTTTGGGGGGGGGTGGGTCCCTTTTAGGGGAGGTGGTCCTTTTTTGGGATACAATCCCTTTTTTGGGATACAGTCCCTTTTTGGGGGTACAGTCCTTTTTTGGGGGGGTGGTCCCTTTTGGGGGGTAGAGTCCTTTTTGGGGGGGGGTGGTCCCTTTTAGGGGAGGTGGTCCTTTTTGGGGATACAGTCCCTTTTTGGGGATATGGTCCCTTTTTGGGGTTACGGTCCCTTTTTGGGTGGGTTGTCCGTTTCGGGGGTATTACGGTCCTTTTTTTGGGGGCTTCACAATCTTATTTCTTTTTTTTTTTTTTTTTGGGGGGGGGGTCGCGGCAGGCCTGCGGGAGCTGGTGCTGAGCGGGTGCTCGTGGGGAGCGGTGTCGGCGCTGGGGACGGCCAGCCTGGCTTCCCTGCGCCTCCTCGACCTGCGCTGGGTGCCCGAACTCTCCGACGCTCACCTGCGGGAGCTGCTGCTGCCCCCCGACACCCGCCACGGTACCGGGGGGGGGACACACGGACACGGGGGGGGGACACACGGACACGGGGAAGGGGGATACGGGGCCGCGGAGGGGGGTTTTGAGGGGGTGGAGAGGGGATTTGGGGGGGAAAATGGGGGGTTTGGGGGGTGTGAGGGATGTGGGGGGGGCACGGGGACAGTTTGGGGGGGCGCGGGGGGGTATGAGG
>NC_134201.1:3274332-3437987 GCF_964188355.1 Buteo buteo
GTGGATCAGGGCTGCTCACAGTCTCCACCAGATCACCGTCAAGACATTTCTGAGGGCACATTACAAGGGCAATGTCAAAGCAGGGATTACTATAAACATCAGGAGCTTTCCTGAGTTTGTGTTTTCTGTTTCCTACTCTTGTGGAATTTTCAGGAGAAATGGAAGAGGAGCTTTCGTTCTTGAACAGCTCACTAAGACTCCTGAGCTGTAACTCTGAGGGATCAGTCAGTCTGATAGGAGCTTCCTGAAGTAGAGCACAGGGACTGAGAACAACTTCCTGGCTGTGTTGGTGCCTGGTAGGTGGCATGTACAGCTGGGTAAGGGTAACTCCTTCCTGAGTGCCTGGCTGCCTCTGCCTTTACCTCTCTGAGCCAGACCCTCACTCTATTTTTCCTTGCTTCTCCAGTAGTGTGTGTTATTTCTATTGTTACCTTGTTCCTGCTGTCAGGCTCTCTGGTGTTTGGAGTTTCAGCTGCAGAGTCACACACTGATCTTGTGGGTCCTCCCATGCAGGTGTGTCCGTGGGAACAAGGTTACAGGTGTCCAAGCTCTCCTCCAAGCTGTGGGGCTGTGGGCAATGCAGCCTGTGTCATTCCCTAGGGAATGAGCTGACTCTCCCTTCCTGAGATACCATCATCAGGACACTTGACTACCTCCTCAGGGTGACCTTCCAAGCTGTGAGCTGCCCTCCAGGATGCAGGTCTGTCCCATAGCATCTTGGTGTTACCTGAATGCCCCATGGAGAAGCACAGAGACACCATGAGTGAGGAAATGCTGCTGGGTTTGTGAAATGAACCATGTGTGTCCTTGGCAAGAGGTAGGGTGCAGAGACCTTGAGAAAAAGGGAGTCACTTGGTGCTTGGCCGTGGGTGTCTCTGCTCTCAGTAGTGCCTGGAGTCTTTTCAGGTTAACACAGGGGTGTGATTACCCTCTATCTCAGAAAGGTGAGATCTCGGGGTAGCCGGCAACAAGACAGAGTGACAGACCAGCTCCCTTCACTCTCCACTGCGGTGCAGGCAGTACTCTTTCCTCGCAGGCCCCCACTTTATTTTCTCTGAGTGCAGCAGAAATGATGAGGGTTTCTGAAATCCAGAAATATCACCAGGTGTGATGGGGGAGACCTGTAACCCCCCACCCACCCCCCAAACAATGCATTGATTCTGTTTTCTTAGCCCTGGGAGTGCAGATGTTGAGAAAAACTTTTACATTACCAGTACTTTCGTCTGACCAATTAAAACACCAGCGCTGACCCTCCCCGTCGGACACCATTCCCAGAAAGCCACTGCTGCAGATCACGGCTAATTCCTTGGCAGCCAGTAGTCGGACGTCCGGATGTCCTGATCCTCACAGCACACTCAGGCAGGACCAACCAGAGCTCCACCAATAGAGATGAACGAAAATATCATTGCCATAGTAAAGGTGCTGTGAATGTGTAGTATGAGAAACGGCTTTGATTTTGGTCAGAGACTAATGTCCTACCTTGTCACTGCCCTTGCCTCCCTGTTCAGTGCTCCACACCCAGAGGCAGCAGATGTCCAACAGCAGCTCCATCACCATGTTCCTCCTCCTGGCATTTGCAGACACGCGACAGCTGCAGCTCTTGCACTTCTGGCTCTTCCTGGGCATCTACCTGGCTGCCCTCATGGCCAACGGCCTCATCGTCACCGCTGTAGCCTGTGACCACCGCCTCCACACACCCATGTACTTCTTCCTCCTCAACCTCTCCCTCCTTGACCTGGGCTCCATCTCCACCACTGTCCCCAAAGCCATGGCCAACTCCCTCTGGGACACCAGGGCCATCTCCTATGCAGGATGTGCTGCACAGGTCTTTCTGTTACTCTTTTTGATGTCAGCAGAGTATTTTCTTCTCACTGTCATGGCCTACGACCGCTACGTTGCCATCTGCAAACCCCTGCACTACGGGACCCTCCTGGGCAGCAGAGCTTGTGTCCACATGGCAGCAGCTGCCTGGGGCAGTGGGTTCCTCTATGCTGTGCTGCACACTGCCAATACATTTTCACTACCATTCTGCCGAGGCAATGCTGTGGACCAGTTCTTCTGCGAAATCCCCCAGATCCTCAAGCTTGCCTGCTCAGATGCCTGCCTCAGGGAAGTTGGGGTACTTGTATTTGGTGTCTGTTTTGGATTTGGGTGTTTTGTTTTCATTGTGCTGTCCTATGGGCAGATCTTCAGAGCCGTGCTGAGAGTCCCCTCTGAGCAGGGACGGCACAAAGCCTTTTCCACCTGCCTCCCTCACCTGGCTGTGGTCTTCTTGTTTATGAGCACTGCCATGTTTGCCTACCTGAAGCCCCCCTCCATCTCCTCGCCAACCCTGGACCTGCTGGTGGCAGTTCTGTACTCAGTGGTGCCTCCAGCTGTGAACCCTCTCATCTACAGCATGAGAAACCATGAGATCAAGGATGCCCTGAGAAAACTAATCACTGGATGCTTTTGAGAAGGAATAAAATGCATGTTGTCCTTTGCATAGGACTCATAATATATCTCATTACAGGGTCAGCCTCTTCTGGTGTTTCTTTCATGAAGATTTTGGGTTTCATGCCTTCTTTATTTGTTTTGTTTTGTTTTGTTTTGTTTTTTCCTTTGTTTTACTTATCTGAATGCTTTCCACAAAGAAATGTCTTTATTGCTCTGGTTTCTAATTCACACTCTATCCAGATTTTGTGTGACCTGGAGACTGTGTAATTGAGGAGCCGTATGCTCTGTATATTTACCCAAAATAAAGGTCCCTGCAGTGACTTGTTTTTCTGTGATCCTTCCTCCAAGACCTTCTCCGCAGCTGCAGGGAGCAGTGCCTGTGTGCAGAGGGGAAGAAGAAAAGAGTCCTGGCACAGCAGCACTGCCTCGGAGCACCAGCGCTTGGTCTTTCCTGAGCTGCTTTCTTCCCACTTCCATGCTTTCCTTCTGAACCCTTGGGTTGGTGGAAGGCCTGAGTGCTCTTCAAGCGTGGTTAGAGTCCTGCTGTGTGGCAGGCCTGTGGCCGCAGTCAAGGACAGGCAGTGGGCACTTGTGTGACAGAGCTGGCCTCCATTGCAGCATTTCCATCATACAAGGGGATCTCCTCAGGCCTTGTGCCACAGATGCCCCCCACCCCTGGGGCTCACCCCTCTCCACTGTAGAGGAGCTGCTGTGCCCTTCAGAGGGTCTGGGGCTGTGGGGTGATTGCCCAGAGCTCTGCCGCACCCTGTGGTGGGCACTGCTGTGGGGCCAGCCCAGACTCGGCTGTGGTGGGGAGAGGGCAGGGGAGGTGGACAGAGGTCAAGGGAAGTGGGAAGAGTTTAGAGGTAGCTGTTCTGGGCTGGAAAGTGTCCAGGGGAGAAAATCATCAGTGTAGAGCTTGTAGTGTATGACCATGCAGGGCAAGACTCACAGTGGGGTTTTGTCGTTCAGAGCCAGGGCTTACTGAAAGCATGGAAGACATGCAGGTGTTTGGGAGGGGAGTCTGGTCTGTGCCCTTGGCGGTGTGGACAGACAGGGATGGTGGCTCAGGGTCTTCATCACCCCCAGCATCTCTCATTTGCTCTTTCCAGCACTTGCCGGTCATCCCAGGTTTGCAGGTGAGTTTTGCTGTGAGGCCATCTCCACCTTCCTCCTGGGCCAAGGGCTGGTTTGGGGGAACAGAGAGCCCTGCCCAGCTTCTCTCCTTCCCCACACCCTGGCAGACCCTAGAGCAGAGCTTTCTGCAAAGCCCCACCTGGGACAAGGCTAGGGCAGGGGAGGGGTGGGGTGCTGGGGCAGCTGCAAAGTAGAAGGGTCATGGGGGAACTGTGATCTGAAGGCCATCATTGGGATCACAAATGGGGGAACTTTCCCTGCCCCTGATTCTCCCCTTTCCCATGCTGTGCCTGCACAGTGGGGATGTGGGACCATGTATGGGCAATAGGGCTGGGCCAGCACGAGGACAGGGCGCTGTCAGGGACCATGAAGCAGCTGCCAGGAGGTGCCATCATGGACACTTGTTCTAAGAATCGCATACCAGAGGCTCATCACTGAGAACTTACAGCTATTTTGTCAAGTAAAAAGAAAACTAAAAAGCTTTACTTCATCACTGAGAATTCAAAAGAGTTCTCTTTCAGCACTGTCCTGGTACTGCTAGTAGTGATAGTGCCACTAATTCCAAATGGTCCTTGAGAGGTTCGATATTTTTCCTTGGTTCCAAACCTCAGGCTGCTCAGACACGGAAAGTACTACGTCAAATCTCTGCAAACCAAATCTCTCCCATCTTCTCTCATCCACACTCTTTTATCCCAGAACACTCCTATCCATCATCTCAGCACTCTACCTGGTCACTTTTTTATCTGGATGAAGTCAAGGTTCTGCCTCAAAATGTCTTCCCTACAGGAGTCTTCTCTAATTGCTGATACCACTTGTATCGCCTCACATTATGTACAGCTCCATCTTCCTTCTGCAGAGCTCCATGGGATGGAAAGTTTTCCTCTTTCTTTCACGAGAAAAGGTGACAAACAGGAAAGACTCCTTGCCAGGAAGCCGCAGCCTTGGGTGTTGCTCAGCTGCTTCTTACTGGCACTTCATTCAGCCTCTCTTTTTCTGCATTTGGTGGTTTTCTGTGGCTACTCTTTCTGCAGAGAAGATCTTAAAAAGAGAATGATTTCATAAAAGATGGTCTAAAGGCCCTGTTGTAGACAACATTTGCCATGAGCTCTGGAGAGAGCCAGGAAGATAGTTAATAAGCACCAAGAATACGTAAGCATCTCAAGACCTCTTCTGAAGAGTGAGTGGCTCTGAGCAGCAGTGATTGGCCATGTGTAGTTCTCAGAGAGAGGGTCAAGGGATGTCAGTGAGAAACAATGAGGTGGCCGATGGCTTTAGCAAATCCTGAAACCCTCTTTGAGGCCAGAAATGGAAAACAGTGGATGTCTGTGGATGGGGAAGAGGAGGAGGTGTGTCCTGGGGAGATGTCAGGAAGGAAGACTCCTCTTCTGCAAGTCAGGGATGAAAGAGATTTTTCCATGTTGTGTGCATGCCTAGGAGGTGGAGAAGGCCCACTGCTGAGGGTGGCTATCATGCCAAATGAGCTGACCTTGCTCTTTTCCTGCTTCACTTCCCATACTTGAGTGGACCTCAGGAAACATCTATGAGTGTGGGGGATGCACAGACCTCCTGGGGTGAAGTTTCATCACTGTGGGGGAAGAGGGAAGGGTTTGTGAGACACGTGGTAGTGTAGGGAGAGAGCCATGCACGTAAGAATTCAAGCGAGCCTGGGGCTCGAGGAGCACATCTTGGGTGCTAGAGGAAGATAAACAAGGCTTTGAAAGAAGCCAGATGGGTTGCAAGGAACTCAGAGACATTGTTTAACCCTCAGAAAACTGCAGCTTTATGTTTGAAGAACAGTGAGGACAGAGAGTTTTCAGTAAACCTTGGGATATCTTGGGGTCAGAGAGAGTTGGGGAAGCAGGGAGGAGAGTTAAAATCTGCAGAGAAACAATCACTGACATAGGACAGTATAGGACAGGCTGTGGTGGGGAAAGCCAAGGGCTTTGGTAGGGCTGGGACCCAGAACTGAGGTCCTTGATCACTTGGCGAGGGCTGCTGTCTTGTGGGCTGAGTGGTCTCCATGTATGTCAGCACTGGCATGATTGCCTATCTGAAGCCCCCCTCCATCTGCTCCCCATCCCTGGATCTGGTGGTGGCAGTGCTGTGCTCGCTGGTGCCTCCAGTTGTGAACCCTCTCATCTATAGCATGAGGAACAGGGAGCTCAAAAATGCCCTGAGGAAAGTGATTTCATGGGCATTTTTCAATACCAGTAAACTTCCAGTCTTCTTCCACAAGTGACTCCCATACTAGGCCCATGCTTTGTTTTATTATCATTGCTGTTATTGCTATTTGGGGTTTCATGTTCGTAGACCAATACTTGGACTTCCCGTACTTCATGTGAAGCATGAACCTGCTCTGTCTCACCTGGAGGACCATATAAAAATGTGTCTTTGTAACACTGGGTCCAAGCTGACTCCCTCACAGCATCTCTGTAATAAAAAGGGGTCTTCCCTGTGCACTGCCTGATGGTAGGGCTGTTTTTCCAAGCCTTGTGTCAGGAACAGGCCCAAGATACTGCACCTCAAAAAGGCCTATTGATCCATGGTGTCAAGGGCAAAAAGCTCATTGTCAACTTGTGACCTGCTAGAGGGGTGGATTTAGGACTCATCTGTTGGTGCCTGGTGACAGAGGAGGTGGTGAATGGTCACTGAGATACAAACCCAGTCCTTTCCCACATGTGACAGGGCAGAAGACATCTTCCAGGAGGGGAATCTGTAGCTGCCTGGATATCCCAGGGGATCTCCATGGGCAGCGTGTGCCTGGGTTGTGACCGGAGCTCCACAAAGTGAGAGATTGCCCAGGTGGAATCACACAAAAGTGTTAATTTCAGGTACTCACAGGGAAAGGAGGACTCTGCAATCACAGGATGGGTAGAGGGAACCCAGCTGGCACAGGGAAAAGGGGCTGGAGAGATGCAAGAGCTGGCTGAGGAGCTCCAGGGCCAGGACTGTCATGCTGCCCTGGAGTGTGGGGCTGGTGGAGATAGAGAAGGGGCAAATGCAGTCAGTGTTGGGGATCACCTATCATATGAACACAGAAGAGCCAGAGAGTGAGTGGCCATACAGCCCAACCCTGAGGAAGGACCTTTGCTGCATGGTCACCCCCGTCTTCCTCCAGGTCTCTAGGATACCCAGCTCTACTGCCATTATTAATACAAAGGGAACCAGTTTCCTACCAACACTCATTACACATCAAGTCCCATAGCTCTTGCCACAGCCAGACTCTCAGCCAAGCCCTTTCTCAGACACCTCCAGCTACATCAGGTGCTTGTCTCGACAGGTGTTGAAAAATCTCCACTGATAGAGATCTCACCAACTGGCCTGGGTCCTTGCTCCAGTGTTTGGCTCTGAGTGATTTTTCCAAACCCCAGCTTTCTCAGCCTCTCCTTGTACACAATGTGCTCCAGGCCCCAACCATCCTTCTGGCCTCTGCAACTTTCTCTCCACTCTGTCAGGGTCTTCCTTGTGCTGGTGAGCCCTATACTGGTCACAGCAGTCCTGAGGTGGTTGTCCTGTAGTGCGTTAGCCTTGCCCAACACCCAGACGCCCAGCCAGCTGCCCAGTCACACCTCCAGCTCAAAAGGACAAAGGGAGAAAATAAGATGGAATAGCTCATGGGTCACAATAAAGACAGGGAGATCACTTGCTAATTACTGTCACAGGCAAAGAAGAGCTGACTTGGGGAAGACCAATTTAATTTATGCCAAGTAAAAAAAGGTTTGGATTTAAACAATGACAAAATTGTTGAAGTCCATTGCCCTCGCACTTTCCCCCAGGCTCAGATTACTCCATTGCTCCAAGTTCTTCTACCTGGGAGATCCCAATGTCAGGGTGAGGTGGGGAAAGAGGGGGAGGCAGCTAAAGTCTGCAGGGAAACTGGCACAGGCACAGGACAGTGTAGGACTGTCTGTGGTGCAAACAGGGCCTTTGTGCGGCTGCCCCCATCCTCCCCGCCAACAGAACTGAAGTCCTTGTCATCTCCACGGTGGCTGTTGTCTCTTCCACTGAAGCCCTTGCGAGGACACCTGTTCCTTACAGCCCCAGGTCCTTGTTCCCTCCTCACCAACCCCCAAACAAGCCTGGGAGGTGTCCTACTGCTGTCCTTCACTCGGCATCACACACCCCCACATCAAACTGTTCCCAGGAAGAGATGTAAGCATCCCATGAAGGAAAGGATCCCCCTTCCCAGGGGCATGGAGGCCAGGGCTTGGCCATCCTGCTTGGTGAAACACATTTAGGGCTTTCACAGCCACCTCTACAATTGATCTTCCACCTGTAACCAGTGCCTCTGACTTCCTGTTTCACCAGCCCCCAGGGACGGTCTCCTTGTCTGGTCATTCCCTCCACGGTCTCTTCAGTGGTGTTCCTCAGTGGAGCCCACTAACACCCTCAGAAACTTGGAAGTCTGATGCTGACTTTTACTTCTTGAGAGGCTTGTTCAATCTTTCAGGATCTGCAGTTCAGGAACTTGGCACCAGAGGGCTCATGAACATGAAAACTCCCTAACGAGCCAAGGCTCTGTGCAGTATTTTCCTTTAGGTCTTTAATTCTTATGTGGTTAATTAGAGAGATTTCAGGAGTATAGTCAAAGTGGAAAGATTTCAATACTAAACAATAAGAAAGAATTCTCCCCCACACACACACACTTTATGTTTCTGCTCATGCACCATGTGGTGTCAGAAATCCTCAATTCATATTGATCCTCCTAATGGAGGTTGAATGTATACAAAAAGCAAGACCCTTTCCATCTTAACAATCTATGGTCATTCTTCATCCCTACCCCCAGCCCCACCTTTTCCCTCAACCACCCGGCACTTACAGCAGCCTTGTTCAAATCTGAGCTTTCTTCACTGAAGTCTGTAGCTGCATGCTTCAGCCCGTGGGCACCAACTCCCTCCTGCTTGGAGACCGAGCTGCACACAGACACGCAGTGATGCAATACACTCAACGGCTGTATATTAAGTCCACGTTACCTCCTCTGAAGTCCACTTCCTACAGCAGGTAGCCTTAGATGAACAAAACCCACATTTTTGTGTAAGTACAGATCCCAGGACCCCCCAAAACACTCCCTGCCCTGCACTCTATCTGTCCATATCCGCTCTTTGCACACAGCAAGTCACACATTGAAGTCACGAGCTCCCCTGATTCACAGAGGGGAAAAAAGAGACAAAATGAATGAAATGCTCTCTTTTGAATTGCCAAACGGGCACTAAGCCCAATGTATCTGGGACACAGGAGTGTCTTCAAGCACACTCTGCAATACCAACCCACTCATTTTTCATTCCCTGCAGGGTATAAAGTACATGCGGCTGTATTATCGCTGAAGGCAGGGATGAAAGTGATCCCCTCTAATGTTGGGCGCCTTGGCTGCCATGGCGCAGGCTTCCTTTTCTACTCAAGGGGGAGAAATCAGTAGTCTCAACTGAGATGCTTGGACACACCCTGTCTGGTGACCAGCTCCTGCTCCAGAAGTTCTCCTGTGGGTTGTGGTCCCACTTCCCAGTCCCACGTGGGGGTTTCAGCCACTTCTGGGTATCTTGGAGGCAACGTCAACCTCTGTGCTAGCAATTGAGTCAACCCTGGAATGAAGATGTTAGGCAAAAGTAGAAACATATGCAGGAAACTCCTTGGGGTAATAAGTGTGTAAAAAGTCACTTTTCAGCACTTTGATATTGGTCTGCAACTTCTCGTGAATTTTTTCAGAGGCCATGGACATGGACCAGCAAGATGATGACACCTTCTCTCCCTCTATGTAAATAGAGATTTATACAGCCATTTCCAAAAATGTATTTCCTCCCAACACTTCGAATGGAGAACTGCGTTCTGGTGACACGTTTATATTGTCATATTGTACATCCACATTTCCTATCTAAAGGGTGCTTGGAGCATTGAAGGTTGGAGAAGTTGGACAGATCACCCTATATTTCTTTGTCAACAAGAAATGGACACACCTGCTATCACTTCCATTGCATCATCTCTTTTTTCTGATCTGGCCACATCTTTATGGGATGTACAATGGCATAACACCATGGCCCACCAATGCCAGACCTCAAGTGATACACAGAGGCCTAGAGCACAGACATATAAAGACCCCCAGAGCAGAGATGTGGAAAGCAAATGGCACTCGTGTCTTCAAGAAAGAAAAGAAGGAAGACCCAGGGAACTACAGGCAAGTCAGACTCGCCTCCATCCCTGGGAAGGTGATGGAGCAGCTAATTGTGGAAAGCATTTCCAGGCACATGAACGATAAGAAAGTAGTAAAGGTGTGGGGACCTATGTATGTCCAGTTTGCCAAAGTCTTCCCTGATCTGATCCAAGGCAGATGTCCATGCTTTCTCCCTGGTCTCTGGCAGCTGGGATTTCTGAAGGCCAGTCTTGCTAGCAACTACTGAGGCAATGAAGGCATTCCATGCCTCAGCCTTTCCCACGTCCTGCGTCATCAGGTCCCCAGTCTCACTGAGCAATGGGCCCTCATTTTCCCTCGTTTCCTTTTTGTTACCTGTCTACTTACAGAAGCCCTTCTTGTTTTCTTTGACATCCCTCACCAAATTCCATGCCATTTGGACTTTACCTTTCCTACCTTTGCCCCAGCATGCTCAGACAGCATCTCTGTGTTCCTCCCAGGTTACCTGTCCTTGTTGCCACCCTCTGAATGCTTCCTTTCTGTGTTTGAGTTTGGCCAGAAGTGACTTGTTCATCCACGCAGCCCTCTAGGCATTTTTGCCCGATATCATATTTGATGGGCTGCACCCCTCTTGAGCTTGGAGGAGGTGATCCTTGAATATTAACCAGCTTTCTAGGGCCTGCCTTCCCTCCGGGGCCACATCCCATGGGGCTCTTCCAAGCAGATACTTGAAGAGGCCAAACTCTACGCTCCTTAAATCTGGCATTCTGAGATTGCTTTTTACCTTCCTCCTTCCCCTCAAGATCCTGAACTCCACCATCTCATGGTCACTACAGCCCCATCTCATGGTCACAAGGCCGTCTTTGACCTTCACATCCCCAACAAGCCCTCCTTGTTGGTGAGGAGGAGGTCCAGCAGAGCACCTCTCCTCATTGGCTCCTCTATCACTTGGGTGAGGAATTTATCATCAATGCGCTCCACAGAACTCCTGGAGTGCTTATACCCTGCTGTGTTGTCCTTTGAGCAGATATTAGGGTGGTTGAAGTCTCCCATGAGGACCAGGGCCTGCCAATGTGAGGCTGCTCCTACATGTCCGTTGAGGACCACATATACTTCTTCTTCCTGGTCCGGTGGCCTATAGCAGACATCCACTATAATGCCACCCTTTCCTGTTGTCTCCTTAATCCTCACCCTTAAGATCTCCATTGGCTCCCTATCCATCCCCAGACAGAGCACCATGTCCTCCAGCTGCTCTCTCACACAAAGGGCAACTCTCCATCCTTGCCCTCCCATCCTTTCCTTCCTCAAGAACCTGTATCTCTCCATTTCAACACTCCAGGCATGGGAGCCTTCCCACCATGTCTCCATGATCACAATAAGATTGCTGCCCAGCAACTGCACACAGATCTCTAAATCCTCGTGGTTATGCCCCGTACTACATACATTAGAGTACAGGCACTTTAGAGAGGCAGCCCAGCATGTTGAGTTCTTGGAGAGGGTGTGAGAGATTTCTCCACCATGGTGCTTTGTAGGCATTTCCTTGCTTACATGTAACTGCTGGAGGTGACCACACTTGAGCCCCATTTTGATGATTTTGTGATCCCTTCCCATCACATCACCCCATGCTCTTTGCTCAGTGATCCTATCTATCAGTCCCTTAGAGGATTGCTGGTTACTCCCTCCCTCCCCCATCCTTCTTAGTTTACAGCCCTGCTTATGAGGTCAGCCAACCAGTTGGCAAAAACAGCTTTGCCCTGCTTAGAGAGGTGGATCCCATCTCTCCCAAGCAGATACTGGCCTGCAAACAGGGTGCCTTGGGCACAGAACCCAAAACCATGTCCTCTACACCCATTCTGCAGTTAATTATTAACTTGTCCTGTTAGTGCCTTTCTCCTCACACCCTTTCGCCTCACCAACAAGGTTGAGGAGAACACCATCTGGGCCCCCATGGCCTTCACTATCACTCCCCAGAGCCCTGTAGTCATATCTGATACTGTCACTTCTTTCCCCTGGCAGTGTGATTTGTGCCCACTTGGAATAAGAGCAGGGGGTAGTAGTCAGAGGGCTGGATGAACTTTGGATGTCCCAAAGCAACATCCTGGATCGTGGTCGACCGCAAGCAACAAACCTCTCTAGATGGTTGCTTGGGATGATGGATGGCTGCCTTTCTGCCCCATATTAGGTAGTCATCCATTACGATTCAAAAACCACATGGCAGTAGGTCCACTTGAGGCTTGACTATCTCCATTGTGGAGCTCCCACAGACTTTCTGGGTGCATGCTCCCACTACCTGACAGACCTTATAGTGCAGATTCTTTTCTCTTAAGCCTAGTCAGAATTTCCCATGGCCCAACTTTTTCCCATGGCTTCTCATCCTTCCACTGTGCCCACCTGGGAAGAGTCTGACTCATTCTCCTCTGCACCATCCCATAAGCTAGCTGTAGACAAAGACAGTATCATCTCCCCTAAGCCAGCCTTGAATTTCTGACATCCTTCTCTTTGGCTCAGTGATATCGACCGGTCTTCAGCAGACTCCCCATTTCCAGCAGTTGGAGGTTGTTGCACTTGTGGGCCTAAACCTGTGTCTATAACTGCTGTGCTGATCCCCACCAGGTCCCACTCAAGCTTCAGGAGATAACTAGGGATGTGAAGTCATGGGTCACCTACCCCATTCCAGGGGTCTTCATTCCAATGAGACAGACCCTGTCCTCACACCAGTGTATTGTCTGTACCGTTTCTGCAGTCACTCCATGGAGAATGGAGGTGAGCAGCTTTGATGCACATGTGCACGCACAGAGGCAGCTCCTCACATGCTGTTCTCTACAACATGGACTGTGGCAGAGCGGCTTAGATCTACCTTTAATTACTTATGAGATGCCCCCATCACCCTGGAAAGGTGTTCTCTGCAGGGGTAGAATTCCTTTCTGTTGCTCTCAGTGAAATTAGAGACCCGTGGAGGTGTAGTTTCCTGCAGTCAGAAGTTGATCTGCCCATAAGGCTTGCCCTGTGCTGCCATGTGCTCTCAGCTAAACGGCAGTCATACTTGTGAGTTACCCACCAAAAAAGAAACTGTACTGTGCTAAAAAAGGAGGAGTGCGGTTTCAAAGTGCAGATCTGCCAACTCCTCCGCCTTTCTTAGCCCAGACATGGAGAAAGTGACAAAGGAGGTGTGATGCATAAGTATCCTGACTCAGATGACCAAACCAAGGACTCTCCAATACCACGATGGTATCACAGATATCACAAAGGGAGAGCTGTGCCTTTCTGGAGGGCAACCTACAGCCTGGCAGGACTCCCACAAAAAGACAGTAACACAGTGTTGTGTGAAGAAGACGTAAGACCCATAGCCATATGATCTAGGCTATAGACGTAGGCCCCATGGTCTATGTCCCCTATAGACGTAGCCCCTGAGCTCCTTTGAAGGGAACAGCACTCCCAGGAAGATGGGGAGCAGGGGTATCAGGGAGGGCATGTCAGCCCTCCTGTCAGCCCCAAACTGCAGGCCAGCAATAGCATGAGGAAATGGAGGCCAGTGACTCCCTTGTATCCAGGAAAGTCCTCACCAAGACAGACTTTGCCTTCCTCCCATTCCCACTGCCAGCCCCGCTCACCAAGACAGCACAAAATCCCTGATCCTGGGGACCCTGGGACCCCTCCATTAGCTCCTGCTGCTCCAGCCATAGAGCAGCCAGCCCTGAACTTGCACGTGCAGAAATGGATTTCTCTTTCTTATTTAACCCAGAAGCATGAGAGGTGTTTGGGTGCTACACTAGATCCAGGCCACGTTTTTTTTCCTGAGGGTGCATGAATCAGTCTCCAGCCTCCCTCCCTGTGCCTGCTGGGTCCCTGCTGCCTCTCCTGGGATTGCAGAGCCCTCCATTACCTTTTCACACTTGGATCTAGTGTTTTCCCTTTTTATGACCATGTCTTGGGTGGTGTCTCATTTTGTGAAGCTCCCCACTCACTCCTGGGCACACGCTGTCCCTTCAGATCCCCTGAGCTCTCCCGATTCACCTCCAGGAAGGATGAGTGTTGGCCATTAGCCCATAGCAGGTGTGGCAGCCCAAGGCAGGTAAGCATGAGACAACTCTCCAACTCTGTTTGCGCTAGGCACTGACACCTGAGCCCTGGATCCAGACGTGGGTCCCCAACAGATCACACTGGGGTGCTGAGCTCATCCTCCAGGTCAGTGGGGAACCAAACGAAAGCCAGAGGATCTTTTAGGGTGCAGCTGAATGACAATGTCCTTTCATGATCTTTTGAGTTACAGCCCGGTCTTCAGGACCTGCACTGAAGGTCTCCATGGTCGTGAGATGACACTTTTTAAAGACATAGCATTGGGGAGCCAGCTGTGATAGCACTGTAAGCATTTACAGAATGCTTCTAGGTCACACACAGCACGTTTCACCATTAGCAGAGCTGGGATGAATCCAAACATCTCTGTAGGATTGCAAGTATGACAGAGACAGCAACAAGAAAAACCAAGCAGATTGCAGACCTGCCCTTAGATACCATGGGTGCCACGACTGCATAGGGCTGGGCAAGGCATTCTAGATAAAAAATGGCTCTGAAACAAATTTTCTCACTGCGTCCTTGAATTCCCTCTCCAAAGAGTGGAGGGCAGCTAATTCCAAGAGCATGATTTCACAGAGAGCAGGTGTCTAAAAGAGATGGAGATTTCCCCCTCTGTTAATCCCCATTTCTGTCCCTCGGCAGTGACAGCAAGAGGTCCATTTCCCCTTCTGTAGGGCAGTGACTCCGCTGAGCCAGCGCAGATATCCAGCCTCTGGTTAGAAACCCTCGGAGGGGATGGGTATTCAGTTCCCCCATGCACCCCACAGACCCACCCTCTTGCTGCAGTGCAGATGTGCACAGAAGAAGCTCCTGCATGCGAGTACCTGGTCTGAGCTCCTTCTCTAACCAGTGGGGATGGAGGGTGGCAGTTAGTTACTCACACTTTTGTGTGGCCTGCTGCATTTGCAGTGCCGGGGTGGTCCGAGACACGTACAAGTGCCTGCAAGCCCTGACAGAGCAATTCTGAGTGACCCACAGTCTTCCTCTGCGTCAACACTAGGGATGAGTGGGCCTCCACTGAATGGGGGGTGACACTGATCACTCTCCAGACACCTTTATGCTTGCTGTGGGGTCCCTGCTGCCTCCTCTGGGATTGCAGAGTCCTTGTTTCCCTGTGGATACACCAATTTGGCACTTTACCTTCGGTGACTCCACCTTGGGTGCTCTCTCACTTTGTGGGGCTCCATTCACTGCCTATCTCAAGCACACTGTGTCCCTGGAGAGCCTGGGGGATCTCCAGGCAGCTCCAGTTTCCCCTTGAGAACGACGTTGTCTGCCCCGTCTGACATGTGACAGCCTTGGGTATGTCACTCAGTGACCAGCCATGGCCTCCACTGTCACTAGACACTGATGGGTGAGCCCTAAATCCAATCCTTGATCTCTACATGGTCACAAGGTGACTGAGAGGCTTTTGCTCCTGCAGTCAGGCAGAACCCTGAGCAACAGCCGTTCTCATGCCTACTCCTGACTCCGGCATTGGAAGACAAGCCCAGCATTCACGCACAGCACAGAAGAGATCCCATTTTATTACACAGATGTTGTAATGTGTTCAGCTCTCAACAAGCATTAGACACCTTTATAGAGGCTCCAGGTAAGACAGAGGGGATTCATACCTCTGTAGAAGCAAGAGGAATCCTCACATTACTGTATAAACATTATAAATGAAGAATAAACATAATGATGATAATAAAAATATCAATAATAATAAGAATAATAAAGAGAACAACAACAAAAACAACAAAATCAGGACTGGTGTGGAATACCCTGGCAGTCATTTGCGGAGAGATGGGATGTTTCTCGGTGCAAAATAGGAGCCCATGTAATCAGTTTCCTAATGCCATCCCTGAGATCCTGATTCCTCATGTTGTAGATTAGGGGGTTCACTGCTGGAGGCACCACTGAGTACAGAACTGCAAGCACGAGGTCCAGGGATGGGGAGGAGATGGAGGGAGGCTTCAGGTAGGCAAATATGGCAGTGCTGATAAACAAGAAGACCACGGCCAAGTGAGGGAGGCAGGTGGAAAAGGCTTTGTGCCGTCCCTGCTCAGAGGGGATCCTCAGCACAGCCCTGAAGATCTGCCCATAGGACAGCACAATGAAAACAAAACACCCAAATCCAAAACAGCCACTAACCACAAGTACCCCAACTTCCCTGAGGTAGGCATCTGAGCAGGAGAGCTTGAGGATCTGGGGGATTTCACAGAAGAACTGGTCCACAGCATTGCCTTGGCAGAGGGGTACTGAAAATGTATTGGCAGTGTGCAGCACAGCATAAAGGAACCCACTGCCCCAGGCAGCTGCTGCCATGTGGACACAAGCTCTGCTGCCCAGGAGGGTCCCGTAGTGCAGGGGTTTGCAGATGGCAACGTAGCGGTCGTAGGCCATGACAGTGAGAAGAAAATACTCTGCTGAGATCAAAAAGGCAAACAGAAAGACCTGGGCAGCACATCCTGGGTAGGAGATGGCCCTGTTGTTCCAGAGGGAGTTGGTCATGGATTTGGGGACAGTGGTGGAGATGACACCCAGGTCGAGGAGGGAGAGGTTGAGGAGGAAGAAGTACATGGGTGTGTGGAGGTGGTGGTCCCAGGCTACAGTGGTGATGATGAGGCCGTTGGCCAGGAGGGCAGCCAGGTAGATGCCCAGGAAGAGCCAGAAGTGCAAGAGCTGAAGCTCCCGCGTGTCTGAAAATGCCAGGAGGAGGAACTCAGTCATGGAACTGCTGTTGGGCATATGCGTCCTCTGGACACGGGGGACTGTCCAAGGAGGAAAAGGCAGTGACAAGTTACCACAAACATCTCTGAGTGAAACCAAAGATATGTCTCATTGACCCTCCCCCTGCCACACACCCACCCTTTCTCCTTCCTCAGGAGAAACTTTCATTCTGCCTCTGGTCTTCAGCTTCATTTTCTGTGGCTCTGTGTGCTGGAGCAGGGCCTCTGCCCATTGTCTCTTGAGGAGTTGACCCAGCCCCACTGCGGTGGGTAGATGGGAATGTGGCAGGGGGGCTAGGTTTGATATTCAGAATATGTCACATAAAATCACTCCTAACACAGGAGGGCTTGTCAGCATCTGCACTCCCAGTCTTAAAGAATGTGGGTGGCAGAAAGAAATTTTAGGGGGAGGGGGGGTTAACTACTTCCCCCATCCTACCATGTGAGTGTTCTCTGAAATCAGAAATCGTGAGCTGAGACATGAGAGGCAAAGGGATTCACTGTGGCTTAGTGAGGAGTGAATGGAACTGGTTGGGCTTGTTCCCAGCTGCCCTGTGCTTGCAGTTTTCTCAGATGGAGGCTGATCACACTCCCATGGTACCAATAAAAGCCACCAGATGCTGCTGAGAGCAGAGGGATCCACTGCAGACCACTCAATGCCTCACCCTTTCTCAAGGTCTCAGCACCCTGTTTCTAGCCAAGGACACACACGGCTCATTTCATCAACCCAACAGCATTTGCTCAGCCATAGATAGCATCTCTGCACCTGTCTTTGTGGGCTTTCAGATAAGGGAAAGCTGCTATGTGAACAATTTCCATGCTTAAGGACAGCTCACAGCTTGGAAAGCCACCCCAAAGAGTTTAAGCCAATGTCCTAATGATTACATGTAATCCAGGGAAAACCAGCTCATTCCCCAGCCCCACAGACTGCATTGCCCACAGCCCCACAGGTGAAAGCTGGGACACCTCATTTCCATGGACACATCTGCATAGGAGGACCCACAAGGTCAGAGTGTGACTCTGCAGCTGAAACTCCCATTCCCAGAGAGCCTGACAGCAAGAATGAAGTAACAATAAAAACAACACAGACAACTGGAGAAACATGGGAAAATGCAGTGAGGGTCTGGCTGAGAGAGGCAATCAGAGAGGCAGCTGGGCACTCAGGAAAGTTACCCTTACTCTGCTGTTCAGACCTCCTCCCAGACACCAACAGTGCCAGGCAGATGCTCTCAGCCTTGAGCTCTGCAGAGGGAAATGGGCAGGTGGCTGGAGAGCTGCGCCCACGGCTCTGCTGGAGCTCTGGCTGCTGAGGAGATGGTTCATGCCTTGGACCCCCCAGCTCTGAAGGGCAGAAGCTTTGCTAGGAGGGAGAGGAGCCAAGGGGGCTTGCTCAGAGGAAGGGGTCTGCACTGGAGGAGATCATAAGGAGTTTTCTGAATTCTCCCTCTCACAACATTTTTGCATTTTGTTTCCTCATTCCCTGATCATATTCTTGCTGGCTGGAGATTTTCCTCCTGGGAGGTGTTTCCCTGTGCCATTTCTTTTCCCTGTCAGCACTCACAGATCCCATCCCAATCTCTGCATGCTCCCCCTGGCCCTACAGAAACACGCCTGTTTGCTGGGCACTGGGCAGGCACATGCTCCTTTTTGCAGCTGGAAAAGGGCAGATCAGAACAACCCTGAGAGGTCCAGCAGAGGCGATTCTGGTGCTGTCCATAGGCAGGGGAGTGACTGAAGGCATTTTAGGAAGCTCTTGGCAGACCTACTGATCACTCAAAGTTGCAGTTCAGGAGTCTCAGGGACTTGTTGAAACTCTAGTTCTCCTTTTCCACTTCTCCTTTTCTCTCTTCCCTCTCTCTCCCTCTGGAGTTGGAAACTGAGAAGACAGACTCAAAGCTCCTTATCTTTATAATAATCCCTGCCTTGTTCTTCTCCTTGAAACATCCTGTTTGAAATATTCTGGGGGTGATTGGGACCTGTGAGCATCCCTGACCCACGCAGCATCTTCTCGGCAGCAGCAGGACCCTGCCCTGCCCTGTCCCACCAAGGGTTGCTCCTTCCACCCACAGCTTCTCCCCACTTTGCTGTTACAGTTCCCCAGGCAGGCTGAGTCCTTACCCTGACCAGCGGCAGAGTCCCTGCCCCAGCACACAGCTTTTCCCTGCACCCAGAGACTTACTGTGCAGAGGGCCGTGAAGAATTCTCTTTGAGTCAGCTCTCTGCATCCTCTCACCCCAGACCGCCTTTAAACTCTCTCTGCATCACTCCTCTCCCCTCGGTGCCTGCAGGCAGTGCCCTCAGCCCTGCTGCGCTTTGCAGAGGAGCTGCTCCTGGGCAGAGCTGTCTCTCGGCAGTGCTGCCTGCTTGCCATGAGCTCCCTCCAGCCCAGGAGCCCAGCCCAGCTCAGCAGCAGAGGACCAGCCCAAGGCAGCACTTTCTCTGCCCCCTCTGGGCTCCCTCCAGGTGTCCCTGGGGCTCCAGGGGAACCTGCTGGGAAACAGGCTGAGGCGATCACTGATGTTTTTTCCCTGAGCTGGGGACAGATGCTTTTTTCAGCAGTGACATTTCTCCTATCTGAAAGAGTGAGGTCCAAGAATCACCTTTTCATTCTCCCACCTTTAGACAGGTAGCACATCACACTGGGGTCACCACACCTATGCCTACACTTTCAAACTTCTGGTTTTTTCATCTCCACCTACCTTTACTCACTCCCCCAAGGAAATTAACAACAGTGTTCACAGTGGACCTGTCAGTAGCACCTTGTCATTCCTAGGGATCAGCTTCAGCTCTGCCAAAGGCCCTCAGGGGCAGCAGAGCCACCACTGACAAAAACCCCATTCCCTGGCAGGGCTGCCCTTCCCAACCCTTCTTCTTTCCGACCTTGGAGAGAGCAGAGTTTGCTCACTGTCTTGGCATCCAATTTCAGCTCTATGTTTCCATCCACCAACTACTCCGGCATGGCTCTGAAGCCAAGCCTTTGCACACAGGGGGTCTTAGACACTTGGACCAGCTTCCTGAAGTCAAGTCAGAGCTTGGCCTTTTGTTACAGCTGAGGTGCTACAGCCCAAATGTGCACTGTTGCCCTCAGCCAGGGGCATAACAAGGACGAGCTGGAGCCTAAAGGAACTGCCAAGGCATGGTGGGACAAGTGACACAGCTTGGGGTACTGCAGTGGGTGGGTACTGTTTCTTAGGAGCAACAGGCTGGAAGGATCAGGAGTGGGGTTCCCTCAAAGTGAAGAAGTTGCTTGGATGTATGGAGCTCCTTACTGGGGCCAGGGAGAAGTTGGGTCAGCCCTTGTGAGTGAGGGTCAGAGGAGGGGCCAGCAAAGGTGACATTGTGGTGGGAATTGAGGAACCCACAGTCAGGGTGAGGAAGTAGGCACGGTCTTTTCTAAGCACCCCAAGGAAGTCTCTGGATGTAGAAGCCTGGGCCTCACTGGGGACTTTAAGGACCCTGGCATTTTCTGGAAGGGGAACACAGCAGCATGCAAACAGTCCAGGCAGTTTCTGGAGTGTCTTGGGGGAACATCTTCTCAAAGCTGCCAGATGGGCCAACAAGGGTAATGCAAACCTGGATCTGATACTTGCCAGCAAGGCAGAGCTGGCCAGGGAAGTGAAGGTCAGTGTAAGCCTCTTCTATCGTGAAAATGAAATAGTGAGGTCCCAGCTCCCGAGGGGAGTAAGGAAGAAAAATAGGTGACTGCAGATGCTGAACTTGAAAGGACCAGACTTTGGCCTATTCTGGGGAGTTTTAGTGGGGGTCTCATCACCATCAGCGTTGAAGGGCAGCAGAGCTTCATACATTGCTTTTCAAGGACAGCATCCTCCAAGCACAGAAATGACCTATATCAAAACTGAGTTGAAACTTGAAAATAAATTCAAGGCCACCATAATGAGCTATTACTGCTTCAGGGACAGTTAAAGAAAAAGCAAAGTCAATATGTGATCACTGCTAATGAGTAGGTATAGGTAGATCTGCTATATTTTGTGTGCTCTTTGACTCAGTTATCACCAGCAAGGTCTCCCAGGCCTTGGTGCCTCAAGGCAGGACTCCAGAGGAAACTAAGCAACACTGGGTAGGAATCAAATCAGGGGTTACTTGGGCAAACATAAATGCTACTGTTACCGAAAAACTCGGAATAAAGAACTTATCAACACCAATTTAGTGTAGATGAGCAGACACTTCTTTATTGACGGCCAGGTGTGAGGGTGAGTCTTCTCACAAACCAAGCACACCTGTACACCAAAGTCGTACACCTTATAGTGAACCTACTCATGCATATTCATTAGATTTCCAGGAAGTCATTTGCATATTCATCAGATTTCTGGGGAATCATTAGCATATGTTAATGTCCTTCATGCAGGCGCACTAAAGGTCTCTGGTGGTCTTCTAGAGTCCTCTGGTGGTCTTTCATAGTCTTCCTCACTTGTCCGCTTCTTGACCTCCTTCAGGTGATTCTGCGCAGTTTGGCTCCTGGCAGGTGGTTTTACTATTTCTTGGCAGATAACCGCAAATTGCTTCATTCAGCTCTTCTTAGTTCCCATTAATTTGAATTTCTGACATTTTATACATTCTTTCAATCTATGTTATACTCCTACAAATAAACATTATGTCCATTATACCTGAAGTCTTAAGCTCGTTATCTAAGCTCTAAATGTTCCTACTAGGTATGTTTGACAGTGTTCCTCCGGCCTTGGTACAAGGGTATACAGAGGATTTCACAGTAGTCTAAATGATCTTGACCAGAGCTACTCCAGCCTTGGTACAGGGCTATACAGAGGATTTCACAGCAGCTGTTACTTGTGGGTTAAATACAACAGATATATGATTTTACTAAAATATTTCTTAAAATTCTATATTACTATTAATGTTAATATGATTAATTCTAATTAATAACAAATCAATGACAAATTAGTAACACTACCAGTGAAAAGGGAGTGGAAGTATAAATGTGTTTTTGCATAGAGGGAGAGAAAATTTCATCAGCTTGCTAATCCATGTCCCTGGCCTATGGAAAAAAAAAAAAAAGGAGACTTCACAGACCAGCATCAAAGTTCTGGAAATGAAGACTTCTTACACACTTATTACACCAAACTCTTTTCTGTATATGTTTCAAATTTTACCTACTACCTTCTTTCAGGGGTTGATGCAGTTGCCCACATAGAGATGACCACAGCCTCCAAGATTCCCAGGGGTAGCTGAAGACCCCACATGGCACTGGGAAATGTGACCCAGGGCTGTCAGGAGACTTTCTGCAGCAGGAGCCGGTGGATAGGCAGGGTAGGTCAAAGCATCTCAGTTGACACAACTAATTTTTCTCCCTTGAGGAGAAAGGCAAGCCTGGACAATTGCACTCAACGTGTCTGGTGCTGGAGAAGAATGAGAAATGAGTGGGTCTAGATGCTGCAGAGTCTACTTGAAGATGCTCCTGTAACCCAGATATGTTGGGGTTAGTGCAGATTTGGCTCTTCAAAAGAGAGCATTTTGTCCACTTCGTCTCTTTGCTTCCTTCTGTGAACGGAGGGAGCTCCTGACTTCAGCGTGTGACTCGCTGTGAGTGAATATGGACAAACAGAGCCTGGGGCAGGGAGGTCTTCTGGGGTTCTTGGGATCTGTGCTTGACACAAAAATGTGTTTTCTATTGCTCTAAGACCATCCACTGTGGAAAGTGGAATTCAGAGGAGATAAGGTGGACTTAATATACAGCAGAGGAGGGTGGTTTATTTTTTAATGAACCATGCCTTCCTTTGGTTTTGGGTTTTGGCAATTAAGAAACATCCTTCTGTGTCTGTGTGCAGCTTGTTCTCCAAGTGAAGGAGGTGGCAACTGGTGTCAATGGGTTGAAACATGAAGCTACAGACTGCAGTGGAGAAAGCTCAGAATTGAACACAGGTGTGTAAGTCCCAGGTGGATGTTGAGAGAAGTGGTGGGGTTGGAGGTAGGGTCAAAGACTGCCCATAAAGCATCTGACATACAGGGTCTTGGCTTCTCTGCATATTCAGAGTCCATTAGGAGATGCCGAGGGTTGGTATTAGTTGGAGTTTGCTGCTATCCCTTGATGCGTAAGCAGAAAAATAAGTGGAAAAAGAGGAAATTGTTTCTTACTGATATTTGGTACTGAAAACTTTTCACTTGGACTGCACTCCAGAAACCTCTCAAACTAACCACCTAAGAACTGAGGAAGGAAGGAAAGTTATGCCCAGAGGCTTGGCTTGTTAGGGCATTTGGCATGTTAATGAGCCCTCTGGTGCCAAGTTCCTGAACTGCAGATACTGAAAGAAGATTCCACCGGCCTCTAGAGAAGTGCAAGTCAGCAGCATGTCTCCAAGTTTCTGAAGGTGTTATTTAGTCCCACTGAGGGCCATAGTGAAGTGATCATGGAGGGAAGGAGATGACAAGGTGACTGTCCCTGGGGGCTGGTGAAGCAGGGACGCAGAGGCACTGGTTCGAGGTTGAAAATCAACTGTGCAGGCAGCTGTGAATGGCCTTGGTGTGTTTCATCAAGCAGGATGTGCAAGCGCTGACCCCCATACCCTAGGAATGGGGACCCTTTCCCTCATGGCATGCTTAGGACTCTTCCAGGGAGGAGTGAGATGTGGGGGTGTGCAATGATGCCGAGTGCAGGACAGTGATAGGACTCCTCCCAGGCTCTATGGAAGGTGGGTGAGGAGACAACAAAGCACTGGGGTCATAAGGAACTGGTGTCCTCTCAGGGGCTGCAGTGTAAAAGACAGCAGCCATAGGCAAAAGGACAAAGCTTTAAGTTCTGCTGGGGGGTCCCTGACCCCACAAAGGGACCATCCCCATCATAGCCTGTCCTAAACTGTTCTATGCCTGTCCTACACTGTTCTAAGCCTGTGGCTCTTTCTCTGCAGATTTTAACCACCACTCCTGCTTCCTCACCTCACTCTGACCCTATGATGTCCCAAGCTGTACGGATGACTTTCTGTGCTCACTGACTATTTCTTCAAACACAAAGATGTGGTTTTCTCACATTTTGCCAAAGTTTGTGCATTCTTGATAACCTGTGCAGCTTCTTCCTAAGCCCTGCTAATGCTCCTCAATCAGCCCAGGTGTCCCACTCCCCAGGCTCACTTGTATCCTCTATTTATCTCCACATCCCAGCAGTAATCTGCACATCCTCCTCCTTCTGCTGCCTCAAAATCAAAACTCAACCTATTTCACTATAGCATGACACCCTCCCACTCCACGCTTTTTCATATCATCTTCCTGCCTTTAACACACATACACAGCACTCTCTCCCTGCATGCCCTTGTGTCTCAGAAACCCTTCCTCTTCCCCTGCAGTGATGGGAAATCAGCCCACGAGGTCTGTGCATTTTCCAGGCTCAGGGATGTTTTCCTGAGGTCAATCCAAATGTGGGAAGTGAAGGAAGAAAAGAGAGCATATCAGCTCATGGGGCATTACTGAGCACATTCACCCCCAGCAGTGGGCATTGCCCTTCTGCCAGGCTGAGCCATTGCACACCAGATGGAAAAGTCTCCATCATCCCTGTTTGCACAGGAAGGGCCTTCCTTCCTGCCATCTTCCCAGGACAATCCTTTTCTTCCTCCTCCACACACAGACATCAACTCTTTCCATTTCTGGGCTCAGACATGACTGTAAGGATTTGGTAAAGCCATCTGCCATCCCCTTGTTTCTCCCTGACATCCCCTGACCCTCTATCCCAGACCTACATGTGACCCATCACTGCTGCTCAGGGCCTCTCGCTCTTCAGAAGATGCCTTGAGCTTCTTGGTTCTTCCTGGCACTTATTATAAGCTTCCTTGCTCCCTCCAGAGCTCATGGTGAGCTTTCTTGGCCACAGCACGGCCTTTATGACCACGTTGTATGAAATGGTTGTCTTTTTATGATGGTCTGTGCAGAAAGAGTAGACACAGAAAAGCACCAAAATCATCCACAAATGTATGCTGAGTGAAATGCCCTAAAAACCTGATGAGTTACCCTCGAGGCTGTGTCTGTCTGGCAAAGGGTCTGTCATGAGAAAGGGATCCAGCCTCTGCCACTCTCTGGAGAGGCAAACCAGCAGCGTCCATGCCACCTTTGGAGAAAAAAGGTAACTTTTGCAAGACCACCCTTCATCTGAACCACTTAGATATGCACTTGTCGATGGGGTATCATGCCTTTATAGTGCAAGCACCTATATAATTGGCACTGCCCAGAATGGCCACCACAGATGCAGACTCCTATGTTGCAGATATTTATATTTAGGCAGATTAAACTTTTTTTTTTTTTTTAATACTGATACCCGTAGGCAACTCACGCAAATACTTGAAGGATTATTGATGCATTTTACCATGACTATCAACAGAAGGTCCACCAGCTTTACATCTCAGGAAATGGGGCACCAGAGGCAAAGAGAAGGATGGTTTGGGCACTGTCCTGGCATCTGGGAAACTGAAGCATGCTCCCATCTCCAAAACATCCTACCGTTCTCAGTGAGGGGTGCGAGAAACTCTGCCAACAAGGTCAGAACTCAGAGTCGTGACAAGAATCTGATGTCTAAGTGCAGCCAGAAACTAATAATGATAATGATGACACTAATTAAATGACAACAGTAATATTAAAAGGATTGGAATGTACAAAGGATGAAAAATTCAACTGCTCACCACCTGCCGACTGATGCCCCGTTAATCCCTGAGCGGTGATCCCTCCACCCCCACTCCCCCCAGTTTATATACTAGACGTGACGTCACATCGTATGGAATACCCGGTTGGCCACTGTGGGTCAGCTTCACTGGCTGTGTCCCTTCCCAAATTCTTGTGCCCCTCCAGCTTTCTCACTGGCTGGGCATGAGAAGCTGAAAAATCCTTTACTTGAGACTAAATATTGCTTAGCAACGACTGAAAACATCAGTGTTGTCAACATTCTTCTCATACCTAACTCAAAAGCATAGCACTGTACCAGCTACTAGGAAGACAGTTAACTCTATCCCAGCTGAAACCAGGACAGTATCCACCCCTTAATCATTGACGTCATGCTCGGTTCCCATACCTTCAGTTACATCCCGGTCTATCATCATCACCTTTTCCATCCTTTTGAGATATATAGACAATGAGATACATATAGATATATATGTATACACACAGAGAGAGGTATCATTCCTTTAGTTTATGGTTTGTGTTCATAAAGTGTTCATAGAATCATAAAATCATTCGAGTCCAACCATCAACCATGCCCACTAAACCATGTCCTGGAGTTCATTGAGTTCATTTAATTCCCGACTCTGGGCTCCATCTGTCATACCAGTCTTTCTGGGCAGGAGGGATGGTGCAAAGTCCTCTCAGTCGGCAGGGCAGGATTGGGCTTCAGTGCAGTGTGACGAGGAGGTGACATTGGCCGCAGCAGGAGGATGGTGTGCACCATTGGATTGTTGCATGCTGGAGTCTATTCTGGTTCCATCACTACTGCGCTTTGCTCAATTTCATCACAGTTCATTCTTGCTTGATCTAAGTGATTCTTACTATAGTACTATGGGTATAGCATGTAACAATTACAGTGCTGATAACATACAGTAGCAGGGTTATATAGCAACTAATACCATACAGTTTAATTCTGGCTACTCTCCCCTAAAAATCAAATCCCCTTGAGGCACACATCAGACTTCCCCATCTTTTCGCATCACCCACCAAGTGCACCCAGGCCCTTGAGCAAAAGCTATCCCACGAATGGGTTTCCCACCTTTGCCTGAGGCAGGAGTAACCCATGCTGTCTTCCCTAACATATTTTTCATGGGCACTACAGGGACTTTATCCCCTTCTACAGTATGTAAAAATTCTGACGGGGCAGGGCCACTCCAATTGGCAGATCCTCTGGTGTTGACTAATCAGGTGGCTTTTGCTAAATGTGTATCCCAATGTTTGAAGGTTCCACCCCCCATTGCTTTCAATGTAGTCTTTAACAGTCCATTGTATCGCTCAATTTTCCCAGGGGCCGGTGCATGATAGGGGATATGATATACCCACTCAATGCCATGCTCTTTGGCCCAGGTGTCCATGAGGTTGTTTCGGAAATGAGTCCCGTCGTCTGACTCAATTCTTTCTGGGGTGCCATGTTGCCACAAGACCTGCTTCTCAAGGCCCAGGATAGTGTTCCGGGCAGTGGCATGGGACACAGAGTATGTTTCCAGCCATCCGGTGGTTGCTTCCACCATTGTAAGCACATAGCACTTGCCTTGGCTAGTTTGTGGGAGTGTGATATAGTCAATCTGCCAGGCTTCCCCATATTTCTATTTCAGCCATCACCCTCCATACCAGAGGGGCTTTAACCGCTTGGCTTGCTTAATTGCAGCACATGTTTCAGTCATGGATAACCTGCACGATAGTGTCCATGGTCAGGTCCACCCCTCGATCTCGAGCCCATCTATATGTTGCATCTCTTCCCTGATGGCCTGAAGTATCATGGACCCACCGAGCCATAAATAGCTCACCCTTATGTTGCCAGTCCAGGTCCACCTGAGCCACTTCAATCTTGGCAGCCTGATCCACCTGTTGGTTGTTTCGATGTTCTTCAGTGGCCCGACCCTTGGGTACGTGAGCATCTACATGATGTACTTTTACAACCAGATTCTCTTGCCGGGACGCAATATCTTGCCACAGTGTGGCAGCCCAAATGGGTTTACCTCTGCGCTGCCAGTTGCTCTGCTTCCATTGCTGTAACCACCCCCACAGGGCATTTGCCACCATCCATGAGTCAGTATAGAGATAGAGCACTGGCCACTTTTCTCTTTCAGCAATATCTAACACTAGCTGGATGGCTTTCACCTCTGCAAACTGACTCAATTCACCCTCTCCTTCGGCAGTTTCTGCAACTTGTAGTGTAGGACTCCATACAGCAGCCTTCCACTTTCGATGCTTTCCCACAATGCGACAGGACCCATCAGTGAACAGGGCATATTGCCTCTCATTTTCTGGCAGTTTATTATACAGCGGGGCTTCTTCAGCATGTGCCACCTCCTCCTCTAGTGACATTCCAAAATCTTTGCCTTCTGGCCAGTCTGTGATCACTTCCAAAATTCCTGGGTGACTGGGGTTTCCTGTGCGAGCCCGTTGTGTGATCAATGCGATCCACTTACTCCACGTGGCGTCAGTCGCGTGATGTTTAGAGGAGACCCTCCCTTTGAACATCCAGCCCAGCACTGGCAGTCGGGGTGCTAAGAGGAGCTGTGTCTCAGTACCAACCACTTCTGAGGCGGCTCGAACTCCTTCATACGCTGCCAATATCTCTTTTTCAGTTGGAGTATAGCGAGCCTCGGATCCTCAATATCCTCGACTCCAGAACCCCAGGGGGGTCGGCCTCGGGTCTCCCTAGGTGCTTTCTGCCAGAGGCTCCAGGTAGGGCCATTCTCCCCAGCTGCAGTGTAAAGCACATTTTTAACATCTTGTCCTGTCCGGACTGGTCCAAGGGCTATGGCATGAACAATCTCCCGTTTAATTTGTTCAAAGGCTTGTTGTTGTTCAGGGCCCCATTTAAAATCATTCTTCTTCCGGGTAACTTGGTAGAGAGGGCTTACAATCAAACTGTAATTTGGAACATGCATTCTCCAAAACCCCACAACACCTAAGAAGGCCTGTGTGTCCTTTTTATTATTCGGTGGAGACATAGCTGCTATTTTATTAGTCACATCCATTGGGATCTGACGACATCCATCTTGCCATTTTATTCCTAAAAACTGGATCTCCTCTGCAGGTCCCTTGACCTTGCTTTCCTTTATGGCAAAAACGGCTTTTAGAAGGGTTTGGATTATTTTCTTCCCTTTCTCAAAGACTTCTTCTGCCGTGTTGCCCCATACGATGATGTCATCAATGTATTGCAGATGTTCCGGAGCTTCATCTTTTTCCAGTGCAGTCTGGATTAGTCCATGGCAAATGGTGGGGCTGTGTTTCCACCCCTGGGGCAATCGATTCCAAGTGTACTGGACACCCCTCCAAGTAAAGGCAAATTGTGGACGACACTCTGCTGCCAGAGGGATTGAGAAAAACGCATTAGCAATGTCAATTGTGGCATACCACTTGGCTGCCTTTGACTCTAGTTCGTATTGAAGTTCTAGCATATCTGGCACGGCAGCACTCAGCGGTGGCGTAACTTCATTCTGGCCGCAATAGTCAACTGTTAGTCTCCACTCCCCATTAGACATTCGCACTGGCCATATGGGACTACTACAGGGTGAGCGAGTTTTGCTGATCACTCCTTGGCTCTCCAGTTGGCGAATCAACTTGTGGATGGGAATCAGAGAGTCTCAGTTGGTGCAATATTGCCGCCGGTGCACCGTCGTGGTAGCAATTGGCACTTGTTGTTCTTCAACTTTGAGCAACCCCACAATCGAAGGGTCTTGAGAGAGACCAGGCAGGGTAGACAGCTGTTCAGTGCACTCTGTCTCCAAGGCAGCTATACCAAAAGCCCATCGATACCCCTTCGGGTCCTTAAAATACCCTCTCCTGAGGTAGTCTATGCCAAGGATACACGGAGCCTCCGGACCAGTCACAATGGGGTGTTTCTGCCATTCATTTCCAGTTAGGCTTACTTCAGCTTCCAATACAGTTAACTCTTGGGATCCCCCTGTCACACCAGAAATACAAATGGGTTCTGTCCCTCTATAACTTGATGGCATTAGAGTGCACTGTGCGCCGGTGTCTACTAGAGCCTTATACTCCTGTGGGTCTGACGTGCCAGGCCATCGAATCCACACAGTCCAATAGACCCGGTTATCCCTTTCCTCCACCTGGCTGGAGGCAGGGCCCCTCTAATTCTGGTCAGAGTATTCAGTATTCACTTCTCGTAAAATTGGCTCAGAAGTCCCTTCAAGAGGATCGGAAATAAAATCAGCCCTTCTACTCTGTTTGGAAACTGGACCGGCATTTTTCCTGGTAGAATCCCCTTTTGTGGTGGCTTTTCCTCGCAGTTCACGTACCCGTGCATTTAGGACCGAGGTAGGTTTTCCGTCCCATTTCCTCATGTCCTCTCCCTGATCACATAGGTAAAACCACAGGGCACCTCGCGGTGTGTACCTTCTATATTCTCTCTCTTGGGCAGAGGAACGCTCACTCCTAATAGCTGAGACATTGGTCCTTACACGTGTGGAGTAGGACATATCCTCTTTGAATTGCTGGAAATCCTCAGACAGCTTCTCCACAGCCGCAATGCAAGCTTGTAGGGAGGAGGAGAGATTTTCTTCGTATTGACGGAGTTGGCGAGCCACTTCCTCCACTGTCGGTGCCTCTTCATCCTTCCAGGCCATTATTGCCAATGCGTTGGCATAGGATGATGGTGCGCTCCGTACAAACTTCCGCCACATGGGTCGTGTGCATTGGACTTCGTCTGGATCTTTGGGTAATTGTGGGTTGTCCGGGTCATGATGAACCGTCTCTAGCACAGCTAATTCCCTCAGATATTGAATACCTTTTTCCATGGTGGTCCACTTGCTTGATTGACATATAACATCTTCCTTAAAGGGGTACCTTTCCTTCACACTTGACAGGAGTCGCCTCCAGAGGCTGATGGCTTGTGTCCCTCTTCCGATTGCTTTGTCAATGCCACCTTCCCTGGCAAGCGATCCCAGCTGCTTGGCTTCCCTACCTTCTAATTCCAAGCTATTAGCCCCATTGTCCCAGCATCGGAGGAGCCAGGTGATAATATGCTCACCTATACAGCGGCCAAAGTCTTTTCGCAAATCCCGCAGCTCACTCAAGGATAGGGACCGGGTTATTACCTCTGGTTCTGCCTCTTCCTCCGGTTCCCGTGATGACCCTGGTTCATCTTCATCCTTCGCTAAGCGAACTGATTTTTTTGTATATTTCTTTTTCTGTACGGGGGCAACTGATGCTGGTGCAGGTTGGTCCGCTGGTTCAGTTGCAGTATCGCTAGCCAGGTTTTGGATAACCGCAGTGTCTGTCGACGAGGTTTGGGTAGCTGCTGTGCTCATCGCCGGGGCTGGAGGGGTCACGGTGCCTGTCACCAAGGTCTGGGTGCCTGCAATGCTCCTTGTCGGGGCTGGAGGGGCCGCAGCGCCTGTTGCCAAGGTTTGAGTGGCCGCGGTGCTCATAATTTTGTTGTTAGGTCCAGAGACTTTCTCTTCCCCTTGAGGGTACTGAATGGTGTCGAACAGGGCTCGATAGGCATGGGCCAGGCCCCAGCACGTTGCAGTGATTTGTATCTCTCTGGAGCTGCCGGGGTGACAGCATACCTTTTCCAAATATTTTACTAGTTCTTCTGGATCCTGCACTTGTTCAGGGGTGAATTTCCAAAACATTGGAGGTGCCCACTTTTCTAGGTACCTGCCCATACTACCCCACACACCCTGCCACTCATAATTATCCAGCCTTGGGGCACACCTCTGAGTGATCTTCTTAAATAGCTGTTTAACCTTAAACGAGAGCTGAACCACATTCAGAAGTATGCTAATTCCTAGCAGTAGGGCTAGGACCGTGCTAGTCCCAACACTCCAGGAGTATTCAAATTTCTCAAAATTCTCAAACACCATTGTAACTGGACTGAAGGAGAAAGGAGAGGGGAAGAAAGGTACCCCACCCATAGACTGGTTTTCCATGGAGGAAAGGTAAATGGTATAATTATTAATAGTTTCCCACAAACGGCTCCCACAGTATAAAGGTGACAATGCTAAGTGCAAATACCGGATTAATCCCACAGCTGATGACTTTATCATACCATAAACCAGAGTTATACCATACATCAAAGCGAAAACCTTAATCCACCTCCCACGGATGATAAGCAGTAGAAGAGGAACTACATACAGCAAGCGAGGAGATACATAACAGAGCCTTAAAAACCAGAGCAACAACTCTAATACATAAATCAACATAATGAATGCTTAGAACAAATCTGTTTTAACGAGCTCTGGTCAGGTTTGTCGTTATCTCAACCCTTCGAGCCCCACGTTGGGCGCCAAAAGGACTGTCGTGGTTTAACCCCAGCCAGCAACTAAGCACCACGCAGCCGCTCACTCACTCCCCCACCATCCAGTGGGATGGGGGAGAAAATCAGGAAAAGAAGTAAAACTCCTGGGTTGAGATAAGAACGGTTTAATAGAACAGAAAAGAAGAAACTAATAATGATAATGATAACACTAATAAAATGACAACAGTAAGTAATAAAAGGATTGAAATGTACAAATGATGCACAGGGCAATTGCTCACCACCCGCCGACCCACACCCAGCCAGTCCCCGAGCGGCCAAAATCACTGCCCCCCCCCTTCCCAGTTCCTAAACTAGATGGGACGTCACATGGTATGGAATACACCGTTGGCCAGTTTGGGTCAGGTGCCCTGGCTGGGCATGAGAAGCTGAAAAATCCCCGACCATAGTCTAAACACTACTGAGCAACAACTGAAAACATCAGTGTTATCAACATTCTTCACATACTGAACTCAAAACATAGCACTGTACCAGCTACTAGGAAGACAGTTAACTCCATCCCGGCTGAAACCAGGACAGGCAATCACTGATGTATATTCCCTTAGCTAGGGAGAGACACTTCTTTCCTGAAATAAAATTCTCCTCTCAGAGACAAAGTTACATCTACATGCCACATTTTTTGGTTGTATTGTTAGACAGGATACCCAGAGAGAGGCAGGCAGGGATCTCCTTTACCCCTGCTGACGGAAGGGATCCATGGGTCAAGGGACGCATCTCATCCTGCATTTCTACTGATGGCATTTGAAGGAGGCTCAGCTCCCTCCCACCACAAAGCCACAGGAGGTGGGATTCCTCTTGCCTCAGTTCAGGTGTGAGCAGAATGGACAACTGCACGTGAGCTCCTTGTCCCAGCTCCCATCTGAATTAATGGAGAGCAAAGGCAGGGGTAAGGTGTTCACATGCAAATCCCTGGTGACATTTGAACTTGCAGAGGTGGTCCAAGATACATGTAGGTAACAGCAAACTGTAATGGAGAAGTTCATAGAGACAGGGCAACATCTTGGGAATCCTGTATGAGCCTGCTGGGAATTGCTTTGGCCAAGTGACATGACAGCTTATGCCTAACCAAAGGCCAAAAGATCCTTTTCGTTCTCTTTATCTTCATGGCACTTTATACAGGTATTCATATGAATGACTGCAGTCATGTACCGTAGCGAGAGATGGGTCTCTCTCTTTCCCATCAGCTGAATTTTCTATACCTCCACTGACTGTAATGGCATGTGTCCCAGTTCGTCCCCACATTGCCTAAAAGAATTCAGGGCAAGTCCTCTGTTTAATGTCCAAATCCAAGGCCACAGAGCTACACGAAATGCCAAAGCTGGCAGGGACCTCACAGGAGCTGCAGGAAAGCAATTCCCATTCAGAGTGGGTGTGTCCTAGATGTCCCAGACGAAATCACAGAGAGTGCAATTTGGTGCCTGTTTGCCATACACTAAAGCCATCAGTCAGAGGCGTCCATCATCAGATGCCATCAGAGAGGCAAGGTCTGCTCCTTCTCCATCCAAGAGCTGCAGGCATTGCATAAACAGGATGCATGTCACACAGCGATCTTCACTCACTCCCTTGATGATCCAATCAATGAAAAGACCAAAAATTTTCAGAGTGTGCCTGGATACATCTTTTCTTTAAGGACAGCATCCTCCAAGCACAGCAATGGTCCCTATCAAAACTCAGTGGAAGCACAAAGAGGATTTCAAGGGCACCAAGATGAACTTTTGACACTTCGGGAACTGTTACAGAAGAAAGAGAGATAAGGTAGGACCACTGCTGAAATGAGGAAGAGTAGCTCTAGATAGATCTGAGGTACTCTACGTCACAGCCTCCGTTAATTCCAGCCAGGTCTCCCAGGCCTTTGAGCTGTGAGGCAGGACTCTGGAGGAGAACAACCAGCAGTGGATGAGGATCAAGCGCGTGGTTACTCAAGAAAACTACACCCTTACCAGTCCCTGGCAACCATACAGGCTGCATCCAAGGGTGCTGAGAGAGTGTTTTTTCCCCAGGAGGTGCTGGTCTGTTATGACCCCAGTAAGAAAGGGATTCGGACACTGTGAGCTACCTTTTAAAATTACGTTCATCATCATTAACACTCTAAGGAGAGAATCATGCAGATCATCTTAGGCCCCTTTAGATGGTGGGAACTCCAGGTGATGTAGCATTGAACGGTCCTTCTACCCAAATGCAGACCCCATCCATAGAAGACAATCTCCTGTTTTGGTCATTCAAGCTACTATAGGATTTTCTTACAAGGAACAACTCTACTCATCGTCTCAACAGTCAAACAGAAATGACGTTTTCATGAGAATGTTTTGCTGCACTGTTAGATACAGGCAACGCCACACAGGAGGCATGATGTCCAGTACTGAGTGGGACCTGCCTGCAGGCTCTTGTGTGATAATATGCTGCTGAGGTTGTCCTGTGTCCAAGGGATCTGTGCACCATAACACAGGTTTGATGGCTGTGCTGTACGTGCAGCAGGGTGCAGCGCAGCGCAGCCCTAAGAACTGGATGTTCAATATTTTTCTGGTCAGGACCAGTGTTCAGGTTTCCCTGTGAGAAGTCTGTGGTCCACTACACTGCCACAGCTGAGATGCCGTGGCCCAAATGTGCACTGCCAGGAGGAGCTGGAGACCCATGGCTTGTCACAGAACTGTGATGGTTTTGGATTAAATAAGACATGGTGGGACAGCTTGCTGAGCTGTGGTGCTGCAAAGGAGGGATACAGGCTCTGCAAAGGGAGCAGCAGGGAGGACAAGGTCTATGTCCCCTGTATGAAGGGGAAGCTTGGATTTGTGGTGGTCCTCTATGTGGCAGACAACAGGTTGGACTAGCTTTTGTCATTTAGGATGAGAGCAGGAGTCAGCAAGAGTGACCTTGTTTTGGAAGTTGCAAACTGCTTGCTCAGGAAGAGGAAACAGACAAGGTCTTTTGTCAGCAACCCCAGGAAGTGTCCAGGTACACGAGCAGGTTCCTGTGGTGAACAACTTCAAGTGCCCTGGCATTCCCTGGCAAGGCAAAGCAGCAGGGTGCCAACAGCCTGAAGTTGGCTATTGGGACAACTTCTTCAGACAGCTGCCAGGTGGGCCACCAAGGGTGATTCTCACCTAGACCTGACCCTGGCCAACAAGGAACAGCTGCTTAGGGATGTGATGATATTCAGTGTCAGTCTTGGCTGTCATGGCCATGAATTAGTGGGGGATCAGACACCAAAGAGCAGTGAGTTAGACCAGCAGGAGAGCACAGACCTGGGACTCCAGAGGAGAAAACTTGGACACACGCAGGAGACTCAGACAAGTGGTGCCATGGGAAGCAGCTCTGAAGGGTGAAGAACCATGGGAAGTCTTATAGGCCATACAGTACAGACTCCTTAAAGCACAAGAATGATCTCCCAAAATACCCTTGATGAGAAGCAACCATCTCCGGAGGCTGCTTGTGTGAACTGACTGAGGTCCAGGGCAAAAGGGCAGCAGGCAGGAGGTGGAAGCAGCGAAAACTGCTGACAGAATGTAGAAACTTTGTCCCAGGATGTAGGGGTGATGCCAAAGCCAAAGGTCCCATTGTCTTGAGAGATGCAGGGCAGGATAGAGGCACCAAGATGAGCTGATGCTACTTCATTAACAGTAAAAGAATAGACAGGGATCATGTGGGCCTGCTGCTGAACTTCCTAAGTGTAGGAGCAGGTAAGGCTGAGGAACTGAATGACTTCTTTGGCTGTGACTTCTGCCAGGCCTTTGTGACTGGTGGCAGGACCCTGGAGGAAAACATCCAGCAGTGAGTGGGGATCAAGTCAGAGGTTACTTGAGCAACATCAGCCTTGAGCAGGTCCTGTGAGCAGAGGGGAATCCTCCTAGGCTGGGGAGGGAGGAAGGCAATTTTGCAGCGAGGCTCGCTCTGCATCACTTTTGACAGATCCTGGAGATCAGGACAACTCCCTGATGGCTTCCAAAAAAGTTGACAGCTCTCTTCCTACACGATCTACCCCACCTGCGCGTTTGGGGAGGCCTGGTCTAACCCATCCGCGTGGGTAGGGAGGCCAGGTCTACCCTGTTCACGCTGTTAGGGAGGCCGGTTTTACCCCATAGGCACCGGTTGGGAGGCCTGGTGTACCCTGCCTGCGCAGTTATGAATGCCAGGTCTACCTGGCCCACGCAGATAGGGACGCCAGTACTACCGCACCAGCACCAGTTGGGAAGCTAGCCGTACCCTGCCCGCACGGTATAGGGAGGCAAGTTCTACCCCACCAGCGCCGGTCAGGAAGCCAGGCTACCCCGTCCTTGCCGGTAGTGAGACGTGGTCTACCCCGCTGCTCAGGTATGGAAGCCAGGACTACCCCGCCCTTGCTGGAAGGGAGTCATGGTCTACCTTGCCTGTTCAGCTAGTGAGTCCAGGTCTGCCTTGCTGGACCCGGCAGAGAGGCCAGGTCTACCCCACCTGCTCGTCTAGGGAGGCCAGATCTAGCCACTGGTGCCGGTAGGGAGACCAGGTCTACCCTGCCCTTGCCAGTAGGGAGGCCATGTCTACCCTGCCCGCACGGTTAGGAAGGCCTGGTCTACCCCACCAGCGCCGTTCGGGAGACCAGTTCTACCCCTCCGGTGCCAGTCGGCAGGCCAGGTCTAACCCCTCGGCACCAGATGGGAGGCTAGATCTACACCGTTAGTGCAGTTAGGGAGGCCAAATTTACCCCACCCGCTTGGGTAGGGAGACCAGGTCTACCTCGACTCACGGTTAGAGAGGCAAGGTCTACCTTGCCCGCTCGGCTAGGGAGGCCAGGTGTACCCTGCTGGCGCTGGCAGCGAGGCCAGGTCTTCCCCACCCGCTCAGCTAGGTAGGCCAGGTCTAGCCACTGTCACTGGCAAGGAGGCCAGGTCTACCCTGCCCTTGCTTGTAGGGAGGTCTGGTCTACCCCGCATGCACAGTTAGGAAGGCCTGGTCTACCCCACCAGTGCCATTCGGGAGGCCAGGTCTACCCCACTGGCACCCAATGGGAGGCCAGATCTACGCCGTCAGCGCAGTTAGGGAGGCCAAATTTACCCTGTCCACTCAGGTAGGGAGACCAGGTGTACCCCGACTCGCGGTTAGGGAGGCAAGGTCTACCGCGCCCACTCGGTTAGGGAGTCTTGGTCTACCATGCCCGCTCGGCTAGGAAGGCCAGGTGTACCCCGCACTTGCCGGTTGGGAGGCCTGTTCTGCCCCACCCACTCGGCTATGGAGGCCAGGTCTCCCCCGCCAGCACTGGCAGGGAGGCCAGGTCTACCCCACCCTCATGGTTTGGGAGGCCTGGTCTATCCAACCGGTGCCGTTCAGGAGGCCGGGTCTAGACGTGGCTTCACTAACAGCACCGGTGAGGAAAACCAGGCCTCCCAAACTGCACAGTAGGGGTAGACCTGGCCTCCCTACTCACCTGGGTGGGGTACAACAGGCCTCCCTAACTGTGCAGGCAGGGTAGAACTGGCCTCCCAACAGGCGCCTATGGAGTAGAACTGGCCTCCCTAACAGTGCGAATGGGGTAGACCTGGCCTCCCTACCCACGCAGGAAGTGTAGACCAGGCCTCCCTACTGGATGAGTGGAGTAGACCTGGCCTCCCTACCTGCGTGTGTGGGGTAGACCAGGCCTCCCGAACCGTGCGTGCGGCGTAGACCTGGCCTCTGTACCAGCGTCGTTGTGCTAGACCTGGCCTTGCTGCTTCGCTGGTGTGGTAGACCTGGCCTCCCTAGTGGCCAGGACGGGGTAGACCTGGCCTCCCTAGCTAGCGGGAAGGGTAGAACAGATCTCCCTACCTGCAAGGGTGGGGTAGACCTGGCCTCCCTGCCGGCGCCAGTGGTGAGACCTGGCCTCACTAGCCGAGCAAGCGGAATACACCTGGCCTCCCTAACCGCACGGGCGGGTAGACATGGCCTCCCTACTGGCGCCGCTGGGGTAGACCTGGCCTCCCTAAACACGCGGGCAAGGTAGACCTGGCCTCCCTAACCGCGCGGGCAAGGTAGACCTGGACTTCCAACTGACGCCGGTGCAGTAGACCTGGCCTCCCTACCCACCCGTGTGGTGCACAACAGGCTACCCTACAGGCGCCAGTCAGGTAGACTTGGCTTCACTGCTGCGCTGGTGGGACAGACCAGGTCTCCCTACTAGCAAGGACAGGGTAGCCCTGCCCTCCCTACCGGTGTTGGTGGCTGGACCTGGCCTCCCTAGCCAAGCGGGAAGAGTAGACCTGGCCTCTGTAACCGTGCGGCTGGGGTAGACCAGGTCTCCTTAACTGCACCAGTGGGGTAGACATGGCCTCCCTACCGGTGCAGGTGGGGTAGACCTGGCCTCGCTGCTGTGCCAGTGTGGTAGACCTCTCCTCCCTACCTATGCGGGTGGGTTAGACAACGCCTCCCTAACTGTACGTTAAGGTTGACCTGGCCTCTCTAACTGCGCAGGCGGGATAGACGTGGACTTCCGAACGATGCTGGTGTGGTTGACCTGGCCTCCCTAGCTGCACAGACCGGCTAGACATGCCCTCCCTAACCACGTGGGTGAGGTACACCTGGCCTCCCGACCGGCGCCAGTAGGGCAGAGCAGGCCTCCCTAACGGCGCAGGCGGGGTAGACCTGGTATCCCTGACCGCGATGGTGGGGTAGACCTCTCCTCCCTATCCTCAAGGGCTGAGTAGACCTGGCCTCCCTGACTGCACGGACTGGGTAGACCAGGCCTCCTGACTGGCACTAACTGGGTACACCTGGCCTCCCAAACAGTGTGGGTGGGGTAGACATTGTCTCCCTAACTGAGCAGGTGGTGTGGATTTGGCCTCCCTACCAACACCGGTGTGGTAGACCTGCCCTCCCTACCCGCGTGGTCCGGGTAGACCTGGCCTCCCTACTGGCGCCTGAAGGTAGACCTGGCCTCCCAAGCCGAGCGGGCAGGGTAGACATAGCCTCGCTGCTGGCGCCGGTGGGATAGACCTGGCCTGCCTAGCTGAGCGGGCGGGGTAGAACAGACCTCATTACTGGCAAAGGCAGGGTAGACCTGGGCTCCATACCCAAGCGGCGGGGTAGACCAGGTCTCACTACTGTGCAAGGGTGGGGTAACCTTGCTTCCCGACCAGTGTCGGTGGGGTAGACCTGGCCTGCCCATCCGCACGGGCCAGGCAGACCTGACGTCCCTAACTGTGCGGGCAGGGTAGACCAGGCCTCCCGACCAGTGCCAGTGGGGTAGACCTGGCATCCCAAACAGCGCTGGTGGGGTAGACCAGGCCCCCCTAACTGCATGGGCGGGGTAGACCTGGCCTCCCTACCCGTGCAGGAAGGGTTGCCCTAAACACGCGGGCAAAGTAGACCTAGCCTCCCTACCGGCGCCAGTAGTGTTGAGCTGGCCTCGCTGCTGCGACAATGAGGTAGACCTTGCCTCCCTACCGTAACGGTAACCTGGGCGGGGTAAACTGGTTTCCCAACCGGTGCCAGTGGGGTAGACCTGGCCTCCCTATACCATGCGGGCGGGGTAGACCTGGCCTCCCAACTGGCGCCGGTGGGGTAGAACTGGCCTCCCTATCTGCGCGGGCCATGTAGACCTGGGCACCTTAACCACGCGGGTGGGGTAGACCAGGCCTCCCAAACCAGCGCCAATGGGGTAGACCTGGACTCCATAACAGCATGAATGGGGTAGACATGGCCTCCCTAGACACGCAGGTGTGTTAGACAATGCCTCCCTAACCGCACAGGTGTTGTAGACCTGGCCTCCCTACCTGCAGGGGTGGGGTAGACCTGGCCTCCCTACCCACGCAGGTAGGTTAGACCTGGCCTCTCTAACCAAGCAGATAATGTAGACCAGGCCTCCCTAACTGCACGGGCGGAGTAGACCTGGCCTCCCTACTGGTGCTGGTAGGGTAGAACTGGGCTTCCTGCTGTGACGATGGGGGTAGACCTTGCCTGCCTACCGCAAGGATGGGGTAGACCTGGCCTCCCTATACCATGTGGGTGGGGTACCCCTGGCATCCCTGACCACACTGGTGGGGTAGACCTCTCCTCCCTGTCCGTGAGGGCCGAGTAGACCTGGCCTCCCTGCTGGCACCGGTATGTAGACCTGGCCTTTCTAGCTGTGCGGGCGGGGTAAAGCAGGCCTCCCTGGTGGCACTGGTGGGGTAGACCTCTTCTCCCTGTCCACGCGGGCCGGGTAGACCTGGCCTCCCTACCCACGTGGGTGGGTTAGACAAGGCCTCCCTAACTGTGCAATTGGACTACACCAGGCCTCCCTAAACGCATGGGCAGGGTAGACGTGGCATCCCTGACTATGCGGGTGGGATAGACCTCTCCTCCCTATCCTCGAGGGCTGGGTAGACCTGGCCTCCATCACTGAGTGGATGGGGTAGACCAGGCCTCCCAACAGGCACCAATAGGTTAGACCTGGCCTCCCGTACAGCGCAGGTGGGGTAGACCTTGTCTCCCTACCCTAGAGGGCAGGGTAGACCTGGCGTCCCAGCTGGAGCCATGGGGTAGACCTGAACTGCCTACCTGCACAGGCTGCATTGATTAGGCCTCCCTAACCACGTGTGCGGGGTAGATCTGTCTTCCCTACCTGAGCGGGCAGAATAGACCTGGCCTCCCTAACCATGCGGGTAGGTTACACCTGGCCTCCCTAGCTGAGAGGGTGGGGTAGACCAGGCCTCCCTACTGGCAAGGGCGGGGTAGACTTGGACTCCCGACCGGCACCGGATGGGTAGACCTGGCCTCTCTAACCACGCGGGTGGGGTAGACTTGGCTTCCGTAACAGCACGGGCAGGGTAGACCAGTCCTCATTAACCGTGTGGGCAGGGTAGACCTGGCCTCCCTACCGGCGCCGTTGGGGCAGACCAGGCCTCCCGAACTACACGGTCAGAGTAGACCTGGGCTCCCTAACCGTGCAGGCAAGGTAGATCTGGCCTTCGTAACAGCACTGGCAGGGTAGACCAGTTCTCCCTAAATGCGCGGACGGGGTAGACCTGGACTTCCAACCAGTGCTGGTGCGCTACACTTGGCCTCCCTAACCACATGGGCAGGGTAGACCTGGCCTCCCTACCAGCACCGTTAGGGCAGTCCAGGCCTCCTGCACTACGCGGTAGGAGTAGACCTGGGCTCCCTACCCATGGGGGTGGGGTAGACCAGGCCTCGCTAACTGCGTGGGTGGGGTGGACCTTGTCTCTCTACCTGAGTGGGCGGTGTGGATTTGGCCTCCCTACTGGCACTGGTGGGGTAGACCTGGCCTCCCTACTGGCAAGGATGGGGTAGACCTGGCCTCTGTGCCGGTGCTGGTGGTTTGACCTGGCCTCCCTAACTGTTCAGGCGGGTAGACATGGCCTCCAAACTGGCGCTGGTGTGGTAGACCTGGCCTCCCTAGCCGCACACACAGGGTAGACCAGGCCTTCCTACCAGCGTGAGCGGGGTAGACCGTGCCTTCCTACCTGTGCAGGTAGGTTAGATGAGGCCTCCCAAACCACATGGCTGGGTAGAACTGGCCTCCCTACTGGCACCGGTGGGGTAGACCTGGCTTCACAGCTGTGCTGGTGGGACAGAACTGGCCTCCCTACCGGCAAGGACAGGGTAAAACTAGCCTCCCTAGCCAAGCGGGCGGGGTAGACCAGGTCTCCCTACTGGCAAGGACGGGGTAGACTTGGCCTCCCTGCTGGCGCAAGTGGCTTGACGAAGCCTCCCTAGACAAGTGGGCGGGTCTCACGGTCCACTCGGTGGACTCGTGATGGTTCCTTTGCTACGATCTCGAAAGTGCAAAATTAAGGTGACCAACACCAAAGGGGATAGCAGTAATCACGCAGTAAAACTCTACTGTATTGCCTGTGAGGACGCACGCGATAGTTAGAGATGGGTGAAAGAAAGGAGAAAAATAAAGTTTAGAGAGAGGAGAAAGAGAGGCTATAGCTACCACCGCTGATCTCACGACGTCCTAACGGTCCCGGGTCCAGCTGATGCTGCGTCGTCGATCGTCGTGGTCCTTGGTGGGGAAGCTTCCAACTTCCGTTGTTCAGAAGTCATCTTTTATGATTAGTAACACACCTTGCTCCACCTCTGCCTCAGGAGTCTCCACCCTTCTCAGAATACAATTATCATGTCTCCACCCTTCTCAGAATACAATTATCATATCTCCACCCTTCTCAAGCGAGGCTAGCACGCAGGTGCGGGGTCAGTGTCTGAGACGTGGTAAGTCTTGGAGGCAGGTAGCCTTCGACCAGGAGGTGTGTTTTGGTATTATAATGAAGCAAAGTTCATCTAAAGTTCATGATTTCTTCGTTGGTGTTATCCGAACAGTGGCAATTCATCCTTTTTGACAGTAGCTATGCGGTTATCTCTATCGGTTCCAGCCAGGTACCTTCCAGGAACCTTGTACCGCACATTCCGTCCTTGGGACCAGCCACTGCGCTCCAAACAGGCCATTGTCAGGTAGCGTGCTGTTCATGTTCCTGATGACAATGTTGAGACAATGCTGATTTTCTGACCGACCCTTACAGATTTATGGAGCGCCTCTAAACTACCAACATCTCCCCAGATCTATGGAGTTCCCTGAAACTGCCAGCATCTCCACAGATCTATGGGGCTCCAGGAAACTGCCAGCATGTCCCCAGCTCTATGGAGCTCCTCAAAACCGCCGATGTTTCCCAGGATCTGTGGGGCATCCTGAATATGCTAGTGACTCCCAGGGCCTGTGGGGTGCCGCGAAACCGCCAGTGTCTCATACGATCTCTGGGGCGCCCCAAATCCGATGGCATTTCCCCAGATCTATGGGGCTCCTTGATACTGACATCATCTACCCAGATCTATGGGGCACCTCGAAACCACCATCATCTCTCCAGATCTAAGGGGCTCCCTGAAACTGCCAGCATGTCCCCAGATCTATGGGGCTCCCTGAAACTGCCAGCATCTCCCCAGATCTATGGGGCTCCTTCAAATTACCAGCGTCTCCCCAGATTTACGGTGCGCCTCGAAACTGCCAGCATCTCCCCAGATCTATGGGGATCCTCGAAAGCAGCATCATCTCCCCAGATCTATGGGGCTTCTCAAAATGGCCGATGTCTCCCAGGATCTATGGGGCACCCGGAGTACGATAGTGACTCCCCAGATCTATGGGATGCCTCGAAACTGCCGATGTCTCCCAGGATCTATGGGGCACCCTGAATATGATGGTGACTCCCTGAACCTAGTGGGGTGCCCCGAAAACGCCAGTGTCTCGTAGGATCTCTGGGGTGCCCCAAATCTGACGTTATTTCCCCAAATCTATGGGGCTCCCTGAAACTGCCATCATCTCCCCAGATCTATGGGGCTCCCTGAAACGGCCATCATCTCCCCAGATCTATGGGGCTCCTCAAAACTGCCGATATCTCCCAGGATCTATGGGGCACCCTGAATACGATAGTGACTCCCAGGACCTATGAGGTGCCCCAAAACCGCCGGTGTCTCGTAGGACCTATGGGGCCACCCAAATCTGACGGCATTTACCCACCTCTATGGGGCTTCTTGAAACTGCCATCATCTCCCCGGATCTATGGGGCGCCTCGAAACTGCCAGCATCTCCCCAGATTTTGTCACGGTCCACTCGGTGGACTCGTGATGGTCCGTTTGCTACGATCTCGAAAGTGCAAAATTAAGGTGACCAACACCAAAGGGGATAGCAGTAAACACACAGTAAAACTTTATTGTATTGCCTGTGAGGAGGCACGCGATAGTTAGAGATGGGTGAAAGAAAGGAGAAAAATAAAGTTTAGAGAGAGGAGAAAGAGGGGTTATAGCTACCACCGCTGATCTCACGACGTCCAAATAGTCCCGGGTCCAGCTGATGCTGCATCGTCGATCGTCATGGTCCTTGGTGGGGAAGCTTCCAACTTCTGTTGTTCAGAAGTCATCTTTTATGCTTAGTAACACACCTTGCTCCACCTCTGCCTCAGGAGTCTCCACCCTTCTCAGAATACAATTATCATATCTCCACCCTTCTCAAGCGAGGCTATCACGCAGGTGCGGGGTCAGTGTCCGAGGCATGGTTAGTCTTGGAGGTGGGTAGCCTTCGACCAGGAGGTGTGTTTTGGTATTATAATGAAGCAAAGTTCATCTAAAGTTCATGATTTCTTCATCGGTGTTATGCCAACAGTGGCAATTCATCCTTTTTGACAGTAGCTATGCGGTTATCTCTAACGGTTCCAGCCAGGTACCTTCCAGGAACCTTGTACCGCACATTCCGTCCTTGGGACTGGCCGCTGCGCTCCAAACAGGCCATTGTCAGGTAGCGTGCTGTTCATGATCCTGATGACAACGTTGAGACAATGCTGATTTTCTGACCGACTCTTACAGATTTATGGAGCGCCTCTAAACTAACAGCATCTCCCCAGATCTATGAAGTTCCCTGAAACTGCCAGCATCTCCCCAACTCTATGGGACACCTCGAAACTGCCATCATCTCCGCAGATCTATGGGGCTCCAGGAAACTGCCAGGATGTCCCCAGCTCTATGGAGCTCCTCAAAATGGCAGATGTCTCCCAGGATCTATGGGGCACCCTGAATATGATGGTGACTCCCAGGACCTATGGGGTGCCACGAAAACGCCGGTGTCTTGTAGGATCTATGGGGCACCCAAAATCCGACGGCATTTCCCCAGATCTATGGGGCTCCCTGAAACTGCCATCATCTCCCCAGATCTATGGGATGCCTCGAAACCGCTGATGTCTCCCAGGATCTATGGGGCACCCTGAATATGATAGTGACTCCCAGGGCCTATGGGGTGTCTCGAAAATGCCAGTATCTCGTAGCATCTATGGGGCGCACCAAATTCAATGGCATTTCTCCAGATCTATGGGGCTCCCTGAAACTGCCAGCTTCTCCCCAGATATATGGGGCTCCCTGAAACTACCAGCATCTCCCCAGATCTATGGAGTTCCCTCAAACTGCCAGCGTCTCTCCAGACCTATGCAGCTCCCTGAAACTGCCAGCATCTCCCCAGATCAATGGGATGCCTTGAAACTGCCAGCATCTCCCCAGATCTATGGGATGCCTCGAAACAGCTGATGTCTCCCAGGATCTGTGGGGCATCCTGAATACAATAGTGACTCCCAGGGCATGCGGGCTGCCCCGAAACCGCCAGTGTCTCGTAGGATCTCTGGGGCGGCACAAATGTGACGGCATTTCCCCAGATCTTTGGGGCTCCTTAACACTGCCATCACCTTCCCAGATCTATGGGGCTCCTCGAAACCACCATCATCTCCCCAGGTCTATGGGGCTCCCTGAAACCGCTATCATCTCCCCAGATCTATGGGGCTCTCCAAAACCGCCATCATCTCCCCAGATATAAGGGGCTCCAGGAAACTGCCAGCATCTCCCCACATCTATGGGGCTCCTCAAAACCACCGATTTCTCCCAGAATCTATGGGGCACCCTGAATACCATAGTGACTCCCAGGACCTATGGGGCTCCTCAAAACCGCCGATGTCTCCCAGGATCTATGGGGCGCCCCAAATCCGACGGCATTTCCCCAGGTCTACGGGGCTCCTTGAAACTGCCATTGTCTCCCCAGATCTATGGGGCGCCTTGAAACTACCAGCATCTCCCCAGATTTTCAGGGCGTCTCAAAACTACCAGCATCTCCCCAGATCTATGGGGCTCCTCAAAACCACCATCATCTCCCCAGATCTATGGGGCTCCTCAAAACCGCCAATGTCTCCCAGGATCTATGGGGCACCCTGAATACGATAGCGACTCCCAGGACCTATGGGGTGCCCTGAAACTGCTGGTGTCTCGTAGGATCTATGGGGCACCCCAAATCCGATGGCATTTCCCAAGATCTATGGGGCTCCCTGAAACTGCCAACGTCTCCCCAGATCTATGGAGTTTCCGGAAACTGCCAGAATCTCCCCAGATCTATGGGATGCCTCGAAACCTCCCATGTCTCCCAGTTTCTATGGGGCACCCTGAATATGATGGTGAATCCCTGGACATACTGGGGTGCCCAGAAACCGCCACTGTCTCGTAGGATCTATGGGGCACCCCAAATCCGATGGCATTTCCCCAGATCTATGGGGCTCTTTGATACCGCCATCATCTTCGCAGATCTATGGGGCTCCTTGAAACCACCATCATCTCCCCAGATCTATGGGGCTCCTCAAAACGGCAGATGTCTCCCAGGATCTATGGGGCACCCTGAATACGATAGTGACTCCCAGGACCTATGGGGTGCCCCAAAACCACCAGTGTCTCGTAGGATCTATGGGGTGCCCCAAATCTGATGGCATTTCCCCAGATCTATGGGGTGCCTTGAATCTACCAGCATCTCCCCAGATCTATGGGGCTCCCTGAAACTGCCAGCATCTCCCTAGATCTATGGGGCTCCTCGAAACCTCCATCATCTCCCCAGATCTATGGGGGTCCTCAAAATTGCCAATGTCTCCCACGGTCTATGGGGCACCCTGAATAATATAGTGACTCCCAGGACCTATGGGGTGCTCCAAAACCACCGGTGTCTCGTAGGATTTATGGGCCGCCCCAAATCCGATGGCATTTCCCCAGCTCTATGGGGCTGCCTGAAATTGCCAGCATCTCCCCAGATCTATGGGGCTTCCTGAAACCGCCATCATCTCCCCAGATCTATGGAGTTTCCTGAAACTGCCAGCATGGTGAATCCCTGGACCTAGTGGGGTGCCCCGAAACCGCCAGTGTCTCGTAGGATCTATGGGGCACAGGGTCAGTGTCCGAGGCGTGGTTAGTCTTGGAGGTGGGTAGCCTTCGACCAGGAGGTGTGTTTTGGTATTATAATGAAGCAAAGTTCATCTAAAGTTCATGATTTCTTCATCAGTGTTATGCCAACAGTGGCAATTCATCCTTTTTGACAGTAGCTATGCGGTTATCTCTAACGGTTCCAGCCAGGTACCTTCCAGGAACCTTGTACCGCACATTCCGTCCTTGGGACTGGCCGCTGCGCTCCAAACAGGCCATTGTCAGGTAATGTACTGTTCATGATCCTGATGACAACGTTGAGACAATGCTGATTTTCTGACCGACTCTTACAATGGGGCAGAGGGATGTGTATGCCTGGGCTTCTCCCAGATCCCGCCAGGATCACCCCAGCGGTGGAGGAGCTCCCAGCAGGGAATGGGGCAATGTTGAAGTGGGAGAGGGTGTTGGTGACAGCCACCTCCTCCCCGCTTTTCCTCTAGGGCCAGATCCTGCTGCTTGCAGCAGTACTGAGCTCCAGCAGCTCCCCACAGGGAACCCTGCCACAGACAGCCAATGCACCTGCCAGCCCGCAGCAGAGGAGCCTTTTGGGGAAGTGCCGGAGTGGTGTGGAGACCCACCAGCAGGACGAGGGAGGGTGGTTCAGGTGCCAGGTCCTGCCCAGGTGTCAAACCCTTCTCCCCGCCTGGCTGCTATGTAAGAAGTTTCTCTGCCCATGGGCGCTGGGGCAGGTGAAAGCCACAGCCAAGGGAGAGGAACCCTGGCTCATCTCCCAGCAGTGCCTCTTTTAGGAGAGGGACACAAAATCTCCTCGGCCATGGAAATGTGCCCACATGAGCATCCTCCCAGATGAGCCCTTCTCCAGGTCAGGGACTGGACCATGGCTTCTGGCTGCAGCATACATCTCCTGGGGATCTTTTCCCCATCCGCCCAGCCCTCTAGCAGTTCTAGGGGAAATGTGCCCCCATCCCCCCTGCTCCCATCCCTCTTGTACCTGCACACAAGTTCTGCCCTGACACAAAACCAAACTGACATCCCTGTCGAGGCAGCAGGCGGGCAGGGGTGGGAGCTGGAGGAGAGCAGGAGGAGGGGGTCCCAGGGCTGCCGTGGCACCTTACAGCCTCTGCTCAGGAAGATGGCAGCTCAGTGCCTTGGCAAGAGTGCTCAGGGTCTGCGAGGGCCCAAGGCAGCAGGAGCAGCCCATGGAGACTGGGGTCCTGGCAGAGCATGAGGAGAGGGAATCCCAGCCCCGTGTGTCCCAGAAAGTGGCTCTGCACCCTGTGCTGGGGCAGTGGGGAGCAGAGCTGCCTCCTAACCATTGTGGGAGGTAATCCATGGGCCATGATACACCCTGGGGCTGGCTGGGATGTTCAGGGCACTGCGGCCACCTAAGGGCTCACTTCTGTGGGGTCACAGCCCAGGGCTTACCCTGACACGGCAGCTCTATCATGGCCTCTGCACTGTGGGACCAGCATGTCTCAGGGCCTGCCTGGGTCAAAGAGCAGCTGGGAAACCCTAGGGCGAGGAAATGGGTGCTCCCACTGCAGTGCAAACTGCCTGTGGCCAGTAGGTTGGAAATGTCTCTGTCAGCAGGATTATTCCCCAGCGACCGTGGGCTCTCGCAGCCCCACAGCCTGACCCCAAGCCTGCTGTCCCTGAGACGTGCCCATTTCCCCACCTCCATGACTTTGTTCTCTGCTCCTCCTGATCAGCCTCAGGAAGATGCCCTGACACTTGGGCAGGCAAGCACCAGCTCCGGGTCAAAGCTGAACACAGCTGTTCTATTATGAACAAAGATGATGCACAGCATAAAAAGGGGAATAAAAATAGAGGAAACTTCAGGCGGTTTCTGTTGCCCCTGAGCCAAGGGAGATGGTTCCCTGGTGCTCACGGCTATCCCAGCTCCACAGACCTCTTCTCCCTCCTGGCTGCACCCAGCTGCACAGCAGGGATGGGCTCTCATGGCCTGGGGCTCCGGGGCTGTTGTGCACAGAGCTCCGGTGTCACAGCCATTGTGTCCTCAGGGGGATGTGCCAGAGAGACCTCTTCAGCATCATCATAGCCCATGCTCACCAGGGACAAGGGCCACGAGCCTCCTTCAGCTCCAGGGACCCCAGCACTTCTCCAGGAGCGCAGGCTGGCCCCTGCAAGCAGCAAGGCAGGACATTGCAGTTCACCCCATGGGGTCTCTACATCATCTTCCTCCAGGCTCCTCACCACATTCAGCTCCTTCTCCTACCCCTAGTCCCTCCAAGGAAAACTCCCAGGACAGGTTCCCCCTTCCCAGGAGGCTGGGGTCTCAGGACAGCAGTGACTTGAATGGCACCAGGGATGGCATCCCAGGAACAAGCAGTGTTAAATTTCCCTCTCACCTCCGGGTGCATCCCTGAGCTCTGCTCCCTCCTCTGGCTCCCTGGGCATTTCCCTCTCTCCCTGCCCAGAGGCAGCATCCTCCTCCAGATCAGAAACCTCCCCGGCATCATCATAACCATCTGCTGGGTCACCTCTGGGTGGGACAAGAACATCTGAAAAGAGAGGGGAGCTGGTGACAGTCAGAAGATACATCCTGCAGAGCAGAGGACGGGAAGATGTGCAGGGACACAGGGCTGAGACACTGGTGTTGGCAGCACCACAGGAGACCCCCATGTCCTCCCCATCTCCAACAGTAACACTCAGTGACACCTCTGTCCATCACATGTCTTCAGGGAGATCAACTCCTTCTTGCCTCTGTTACCTGCTGCTGATCCCAGACCATCCTCCTCCTCGCTGACCCCAGGGTAGGGCTGCAGCTGGGTCAGGGACTCCTCTGAATAGGAGCCTGGAGAGATGCATGCTGGCTGTTATGAAGTGAGCCCCGCTGACCTGGCTCGTGGTCAGTGCTGCTGGGGAAGGGGGACCCGCAGAGCTGGGGCTGCATGGGGAGGAGGGCTGGGAAATCAGCCTGCCTCCCTGGGGCAAACCCTGTCTCAAAGGTGCTCCCAGAGCTGCCCTAGGACAGCCCTTTCCTTCACTCCACGCGTGTCACATGGGGTGCAGGGGCAGGAAGAGAGGGGATGTCCAGTGGGACAGGCAAAGCTGGTGGGGAGAAAGCTCCCCTCCCAGGCCAGGACCTGGATGCTGTCCCCACAGACCACATGGCCCCAGCATCACAGTGGGCTGGGGGCTTCAGGGAATCAGCCCAGGGTTGGGGCCAGGGAAAGGGTCCTGCAGATGTGCCTCCAGGGAGGACCCACACCCACCTGAGCGACCAAACCTCGCCTGCTTCTCCCACACTGGGCTGTAACTGATCTCCTCATACACAGCCTCTGGGAACATCTCCTGAGCACTCCTGGAGCCTGGGGACAGAGGCAGGGCTGGCACAGGGACAGGCAGAGGGGCAATGGGATCACACTGCTCTGCCCCAAACCTGTTTCTTGGGCCAGCCCAGGACTGGCCCGACGGCGCAGCCCCACTGCACTGTCCAGGCACATCTGCCACATCCCCAGCGAGGGCAACATCGCTGTGGAGATTATCTGGGGCAGTGTCACTCTTGCATCATCCCATCGGAGACAGTGCTCATGCCCCTCTGGCCCCAGGGTCATACACCCCTTGTCTGACCCTGGAGCAGCTCCCATGTTTCCTCTCCACCTGGAGCTTTCCCCTATCTGTCCCATGGGTCTAGAGTAGGGCCCATGTCCTGCCAGGGGGTGGGCAGAGCTGGGCAGAGGGGACAGCCTGGGGGCCTAACACCATGGGGATGGACCCTGATACCCTGCACTCCTCCCATCATCACCCTTGTCCCAGAGCACCCCCAGCACTACCCAGAGCACTGCCAGCCTTGGCCATCTCCTCTCTGCTCACATATCTCCCAGCCCCGCTCTGCCATTTCTGCTGTCTCTCTCCTCGCCTCATCGCTACCTCCCCCCACCTCTGGGCTCTCTCCACCCCTTGCTGCCGGTGCCCCATGGCCAGGCAGTCAATGGGGTGGTGCATGGGACAGGTGGCAGCACACGGTCTCATCCCCCCAGCTCTGCCTGTGCCCCTCACTGACACCCTGCAGCCCTTCCAGGAGGTATCTCTCTTCCCCTGGGACTGCTGTGGAAAGACCAACCTCTGCACCCAGCCCTGGTGCTTAGCGCTTGCCCAGCCAGGAGGGCCAGGAGCAGGCAGAGAAGGACCCCGAGGATGATGCAGATGATGATGGGCACTGAGATTCTCCCGCTGGCAGTCAGATGGCCCTGGGGGGAATCTGCGTGGGCAAGAATATGGAAAGGCCAGCACCACACCTGGGTGAGGGGAAAAAAGCACCATTCCTGACCCCCATCACACAAGGCAGCAGGGGGTGGAGGGCCCCAGGGATGAGCGATGGAGAAGCTTCTACCCTGAGGAGTAAATTACAACTTTCCCTAGCCCCTCACCACCAGACCAGTGCCTTCTCCTGGGAGTTTCACACCTCAGCAAGGAGCCCCTTCCACCCAGCTGTGGGTCACAGTCTGGCCCTGGGGATACCCAGCCGCAGGGGAAGACAAGTTACCTGCTTGGGGTGGGGATGCTGCTGTCCTGGGTGTAGCTGCAGAGGAGGAAAAGGAGAGCTGGGCTGAGAAGGTGGCTGTGTGGGTACCGGGGAGCCTCCTCCCCAACACACCGTGTGTGTGTCTGTGGATGTCCCTGACACATCCCACCCAAATTGCCCCTCCTGTAGTGCTAGAAAGAGAGGCTGGGAAACGGCTCATTGCTTCTGCTCTGGGTTTCAGGCGGGATGGCACAGGCAGCCCAGGGGATAACCCTGGGGCTGCAGGGCCCCACAGGCAAGGGCCAGAACACATCCAGTTCCACCGAGGCTGCTCCCCACTTGGCACCAGGCTCCTGCACTCCGCAGGAATGTTCTTGCTCTTGGGAGGTCAGGGGCCATGCCAGGACCAAGGCGGCAAAAGGTCTTCCCCAGCTCCCTGCCAATACCCAAGCAAGGGGTCCCAGCCCTGCCACTCACCTGAGCAGTTCACAGCAGCATCTTCCTTATGCCGGCAAGCACCACCATCCCCAGGCCGGGCCCAGCAGTCCTGCAGAGACAGCTCTGTTCCCCGGCACTCCACCTGCTCCAGCCAGATGGGGCCCGTCCCCATCCCAAACGCAGCCTCATGCAGGGCAGACATCACGGGGCCACAGCCCAGCTGCCTGCACGCCACCTCGGCATCCCGCATGTCCCAGGAGTCGTCGCACACCGTCCCCCAAGAGCCACGGTGCCAGACCTCCACTCTGCCCGAGCACCTGTCCTCACCTCCCACGGCACGAATCTTCTCCCTGTCTGGAGAAGGCAAAGACCTCCCATGGCACGGAGACAGCAGGCAGAGCCCTGCCAGACAAGAAGCATCCACAGAAGAGCAGCTCCCTACCTGTGCACGTCGTGGAGTTGGGGCACGGGGCCAGCGGGATCGAGAGTATTTCTTGGCGTCTCCCTGAAGAAGGAAACACTGTGGTGAAAGGGCTGGTTTGGGAGATTGTGCAGAAGAGAGCAGGGCTGAGCTCTGCTCGTGCCTCCCTCTGCCATCTCGATCACGGCAGCAACTGAACCCTGGTCATTCATGGGACATGTACAGGACTGTGGGGGGACCCCAACTGCTCAGCCCCAAAAGGTCCCTGTTTAACAGAGCAGCAGGAACGTGTCTATGGAGGGGAGGCTCTTCTGAACCCTGTCGGGTCTCTTCTGAGACCTCACCTGGAGATGCCTCTGCCTCCCCCAGGCGCTGCTGGCAACCTGGGTGGCAACTGCTGCTGGACATGTGTGGCTGTGATTGCTTTTCTGCCACCAGCAGCAGAAGGGACTGACATGGAAAGGAAAAGCCCCTCCAAGCTCTTTTTCTACATTTGGCTGTGCTCAACAGGGAACAGGAGCTAGAGTGACACTGGGGTGCCCAGGTGGCTCACAGTTACCATTGCAGGTGATGTGGGCCTCCTCTCGTGGGTCTTCACATGACTGTGGGTTCCAGGGAGCAGAGGGACACTGCCAGAAGGAGCTGGTTTTCTCCCCACACCGCACGTTATCCAGCCATGTAGGGCCAGACACCCTTCCATAAGGCAGCTGTGTTTCCAGGGATCCTCCGTCCCCGCAGCCCAGCTCCTTGCATGCCAGCGACACCGTGTCGAGAGTCATCGAGTTGGAGCAAATGCTGCCCCACGTTCCGTTGTAGAAAACCTGCAGGCGCCCGGAGCAGCCATCACTGTTCTCCAGCCTCAGGGCCACGAGCTCTGGAAGGAAAGCACCAAGAGGGAACAGGCTGGTCTGGGGCTGTGGGAGCCAGGACACCTCTGCACCCCCCGGGCCCACAGCTGGGTAGGGCCATGGCCAGTACGTCCGCCTTGCACCCAAGGGTAGAGAGAAGCCCCTGATGGACAGACACCCCTGCCCTTCCTGCAAATCCTCAGGGATGGCTGAGCTCCCCAGGGACCCACAGTGGGACTGAGGGTACCCGTGCACGGGTGTCCACAGGACATGCTCGGGCAGGAGCTCAGAGGCAGCCAGGGACAGCCTTGGCCATGCCCGTCTCTCCTTGTGTCCTGGCCTCTACAGGAGCCAGCCTCCCACTACAGCTCCCGGCACAGACCTGAGCAGATGACTCCCGCATCCTCTTTGTGCCCGCAGTCGTGCTGCCCCCAGGGCCTGGCAGGGCAGTCCCAGAGAGCAGCTTCGGCCCCAGAGCAGTTCACGCCATCCAGCCAGATCTGCCCGGAGCCTTCCCCGAACTGAGCAGAGCCGGCTGCCTCCACTGCCCCTCCACAGCCCAGCTGGTGGCAAATGACGGCGGCATCAGACAGGTCCCAGCCATCGTCACAGACAGTCCCCCAGATGCCCTGGTAGTAGACCTCCACTCTCCCAGCACAGCGCCCGGCCCCATTCACCAGCCGGACCCTTCGGCTCCCTGTAGTGGGTAGAAACCCCAGTTGCTGTTAAGGGCCGGCTGCCCACCCACCCCATCACCTGGGGTGCCCGTGCAGCGCCACTCACCCCAGCAAATGACTCCCACGTCCTCCGCAACCCCTGCCGCCGGTGCACTCTTGGGCAGGGAGGTGTTGCAGAGGGCCAGGCTGGCCTCGTGCCCCGTGCACCGAACCCCTTGCAGCCCCACGGGACCCGTCCCTCGCTCAGGCTTTGGGGGGTTGTAGGCTGTCCCTGCCTCTCCGCACCGCAGTTGCCGGCACACCACACCGGACTCCTGCACGCCCCACTGGTCATCCAGGACTCTGCCCCACGTCCCATTCTGGAAGATCTCCACTCGTCCGTCGCACCGGCTCTCTCCACCCACCAGCCGCAGGGATGCAAAGCCAGCTGAGCCTGGGGAGAGCAGAGATGCCACAGGCATTGGTAGCACCAGGGAGCATGGCATCCTTCAGGGATGAGGGCGAGGGGGGATTTTCTGACCAAACACGGCAAGATTGAGCCTTTTGCTGACAAGAAGCGAGGGCAAAACCCTCTCTGCAGCTCACCCCCAGGTCTGCTGCTCCTGGGGGCACCCAGGCACCTGCTTCCTGGGTGGTGGGATGAGGTTCTGCAGAGCTCTCTCTGGGGATGGGATGCAGTTGTCTGCAGCCAGAGATGGAGCACAGCCCTGCAACCCTGCTCTGGGCTTTTCCCACAGTAAGAGAAGGGAGGAGCCCAGGCCTGGTGGTCGTGCTGGGACCTAAGCCACTGCCCTGGGGGCAGATGCCTGCCTCCTTTCAGCCCTCAGCTCTCCCAAAGTAGAGCGGTCACTCTGAGCAGGCAAAGCCCTCCAGATGGCTCCTGGGGAAGCCAGGGTTTCTCCAGGGAGAAATTCAGCCTTGCACTGCTGTGGGACCCCTGCTTTGGGTGGCCACATCACACACAAAGGGCACACGGAGTTATGCAGCATTTTTCCAGCACTCACCTGAGCAAACGACAGCAGCCTTGTTCCCGTGGGAGCATGGTGAGGCCCCCAGGGTGATCACTGGGCACTGTCCCAGATGGGCTTCTGTCCCGTCACAGTGGAATGAGTCTCTCCAGACAGGGCCAGTCCCTCTCCCAAAATGCTCTCCTCCAGGAATGGACTCAGCAAACCCACAGTTGAGTTGACGACAGAGAACATGGGCATCCGAGAGATCCCAGTGGGAGGCACAGAGAGTTCCCCAGGTCCCCAACACCTGGATCTCTACCCTCCCTGCACATGCTGTGCTGCCATTCACCAGCCTGAATCCTGTGTATTCTGGGGACAGAGGAGGAGGAGAGAGGGTGGATTGGTGCTCATATACCCTCAGTAGCTGGTGGAGAGGCCAGAGGGACAACATGTCTTTCTTCTCCTTCTGCACTATTTTCATGCTGCAGACAATCCCATCATCCCTCCTGTCCTCACACCTGGCCCAGCACGGTCCTTGCTCTGTTCCCCAACCCCTGACACAGCCCAGTTGTAAAACACCCCTCCCTGAGTCCTTACGTGTGCAGGTGACAACAGCGCTGTTTGCATGGGTGCAGGGCTGGTCCCTGGAGGACCCTCTGTGGCAGGAGATGAGGCGGGATTCATTGCCCACACACTGCAGCTCTCCATCCCAGATAGGACTGACAGCTTCTCCAAAGTGAGCTGGCCCAGCGACAGGCAGGGCCACGCCGCACTGCAACTCCCTGCAGACCACATCAGCAGCATTGGGACTAAAATGTGAATCACAGACAGTTTTCCACTGGTCCCCATCATGGATCTCCAGACGTCCCGAGCAGTGGCTCTTCCCTTCCACCAGCCGGACAAATCCTGAAAAAAAAAATAACAACTGGGAGTTCCCAGAGCCCTCTGGCAGTTAAATGCCCATGTCCCACATCACCTCCAAGCAAGCCGTGACCAAACTGCCCATTGCACATTCCAGAGGAAGTTGTTGGGGGAGTGTTGGTGACATAGGCACATCAAGACCCCCACACATCCTATCTCTTACACCATCACAGCACTCGAGGGTATGTGTCTGTCACAGACTCACAGCCACAGGTACTCCTCAGACAAAGTGCTCCCACACAAGGTTCCCTGCGTTGCCTGGTGTAGTCTCCCCAGCACTGCAAAAGTGTGAGCATTTTCGATCCAGGAGAACTGGCCCAGATGATAATGACTGCTGCAGCCTGCTCAGCCCCTGCAGAGCTTTGGGCCAAGCAGGACCATCACCTTGATGCAACCAGAAGCACCCCCTGATCCCAGGGGTGTTCCTGGGGTCTTGGAAGGTTCATTTTAGGTGGAAGATGTCACAGAGCACAGAAATGGTGCAGCTGTCATCATGCCTGGAGCCTATCCACATCCCTCTGATGTCTGCTCGGGGGGAGGGTGTCCTCACCCAGGGACACCGTGGTCTGCCTGGAGGTGTCCACAACCCAGAGGGATGGCCGGACAGAAGGGGAGGATAATCCCACTGGCCCCATACCAACTCTCAGAGACCAGCAGGCACAGATGAGGATCAGTAACTGCTGCCAAAGGCCCCATGTCATGGGGCAGAACGGGGAACCATGGGCAGGCGGGAGGACTTGGGCAGTTCATCAGTGCTGCTTGCACAGGGTCATGTCCCCACAGGACTACTCACCGCCCCAGGGACATCTCAGTACCAGCCTGTGCATGCAGTGCGTAGGCTCCCTCTTGGCCTTCCCAAAGGACTGGGGACATCAGCAATGACAGTCCCAGCCTGGCAGTTAGACCAGCATCACTGGGCCCTGCTCTGGTGTCCACTTGTCGCTCCCTGAGGGCACAGCTACAGGCCCTTCCCCAATCCCAGACCCAAAGGGTCTGTCCACTTACCTGAACACATCACTCCAGCATCGAGAGTGTGAACACAGTTATTTTCACCCCATCCTTTGTGTTCGCAGTCAGACAGGGCAGACTCGGTGCCATTACAGCCAACATCATCCATCCAAATGGGGCCAGATCCTGCCCCAAAGTGTCCATACTGAGGAGCTCCAACAGCAGACCCACAGCCCAGCTGCTTACAAACCACTGCCGCATCGTTCATGCTCCAGTAGTGACCACAGACGGTCCCCCACTGGCCCTGTTGTTTCACCTCCACTCTCCCAGCACAGTCTCTGCCGCCATCCGCCAGCCTCACCTCCACAGCACCTTCAAACACTGACACAGGACCAGTTAGAACAGTGCCAAGCCCCAGCAGTGTGCGTCTGGGGGAACCCCTGCCCGGGTGGCATCAGAGGTGCCAGGGTGGGAGCCCTCTCCCCTCCAAGTCTGTCCCCCGAGCAGTGCAGGGGTCCCTTCTATCCTCACGAGTGCTGCAAGGCTGGGGGTCTGCAGTTCTGGCCCTGCTGGGTCATTTGTGGCCCCACAGCCTTTGGTACCTCCTTCTACCCCAACAGCCAGCTGCCACCTGCCCCTGGCCCATGCCCACCTAGGGCACCAGCTCCTCCCCTGCCAGCACCCTGAGGAGAGACCTGCCCCACCAAGGCTCCCCCAAGCACACTCTGCTGCTTCTCCCCAAAGCCCCCAGCTCCCCTGGACCACAACCTGCCCTGACCCCCTCCCAGCTTATCCTCTGCCTTCAGGCCTTTCTGTGTCCCCTGTGGAACAACACGATGATCTCACTGAGCCCTCCCACCCCATGCCCCCTCCTTGTCCTTGGCCAGCAGCCCAGCCCTGCCCTGTGTAGGGTCCCCCAGGAAGGTCACCTCTCTGCCAGCCTGTGGGAACAGATAGCCCACTTGCCTTGTCGCTACAGGCACAACCTGCCCCCACTCAGGCTGGAGCTCACCCCAGCATTCAGCACCCCGTCCCTGAGTCCTTACATGTGCAGGTGACAATAGCACCATTCGCGTGGGTGCAGGGCTGGTCCCTGGAGGACCCTCTGCGGCAGGAGATGAGGCGGGATTCATTCCCCACACACTGCAGCTCTCCATCCCAGATGGGACTGACAGCTTCTCCAAAGTGAGCTGGCCCAGTGACAGGCAGGGCCACGCCACACTGCAGCTCCCTGCAGACCACATCAGCAGCGTTGGGACTAAAATGTGAATCACAGACAGTTTTCCACTGGTCCCCGTCATGGATCTCCACACGTCCTGAGCAGCGGCTCTTCCCTCCCACCAGCCGGACAAATTCTGGAAAAAAACCAAAACAACTGGGAGTTCCCAGAGCCCTCTGGCAGTTAAATGCCCATGTCCCACATCACCTCCAAGCAAGCCGTGACCAAACTGCCCATTGCACATCCCAGAGGAGGTTGTTGGAGGAGTGTTGGTGACACAGGCACATCTAGACGCCCATGCACCCCATCTCTACACCATCACAGCACTCGAGGGTATGTGTCTGTCACAGCACCAGGCACCACTCAGACAAACTGCTGCTGCACAGGGTGCCCTGCACTGCCTGGCATGGTCCCCCCAGCACTGCAGTAGTGTGCACAGTTCGGGTCCAGGAGAACTGGCCCAGATGATAAAGACTGCTGCAGCCTGCTCAGCCCCTGCAGAGCTTGGGACCAGGCTGGACCATCACCTTGATGCAGCTAGAAATGCCCCTTGCTCCCAGGGGTGTTCCTGGGGTGTTGGAAGGTTCATTTTAGGCGGAAGATGTCACAGAGCACAGAAATGGTGCAGCTGCCATCATGCCTGGTGCGTGTCCACATCCCTCTGATGTCTGCTCAGGGGTAGGTTGTCCTCAGCCAGGGACACAGTGCTCTGCCTGGAGATGTCCATAACCCAGATGGATGGCCGGGCAGAGGGGCAGGAGACTCCCACTGGGCTCATGCCAGCTCTCAGAGACCAGCAGGCACAGATGAGGATCAGTAACTGCTGGCAAAGCCTTCATGTCATGGGGCAGCGTGGGGAATCATGGGCAGACAGGAGAGCTTGGGCAGTGGGTCAGTGCTGCTTGTGTGGGGCTGTGTCCCCTCAGGACTATTCACAGCCCCAGGGATGTCTCAGTACCAGCCTGTGCATGCGGTGGTGCAGGAGGAAGCAGCCAGACTCAAGCAGCTGCCAAGCTCCTAACCCTCGCACATGCTGGTCCACACAGCCGAGCCCTGGGCACAGGCAGTGAAGGGCTTTGTGGCCACCCTGCTCCATTCCCCAGGGCCCAGCACTCATCCTCTCTGAAAAGCCCATTTGATCCAGTTGAGGTAATCACGTCTGTGAAGGGGAATGACCCAGGAGGATCAGCCATCTCATGCCATTCCTCCAAAGCGTGGAGTGCCGAGCAAGTGCCCCCAGGTGTTTCCAGCACAGGGACCCTCAGCATTGTTGGCTGCAAACTGGCAGAATGGGTGGAGATCGATGAAACCCAATGGACACCCCAGGGCAGGGATGGAGGACTCATCTGCAGCCTAAGACACTGACTGAGGATGACTGAGACACTCTGGCAAGATCAGATCACCCTGTGGTAGGCTCCCTCTGGGCCTTCACCAAGGACTGGGGACACCAGCAATGACAATCCCAGCCTGGCATTTAGACCAGCATCACTGGGCCCTGCTCTGGTGTCCACTTGTCGCTCCCTGAGGATGGTCCCTTCTCCTCTCACAGGCCTAAAGGTGAGGAACAGGCTGTCCCCCTACCTGAACACATCACTCCAGCGTCGAGAGCATGAATGCAGTCATTTTCACCCCATCCTTTGTGTTCGCAGTCAGACAGGGCAGACTCGGTGCCATTACAGCCAACATCATCCATCCAAATGGGGCCAGATCCTGCCCCAAAGTGTCCATACTGAGGAGCTCCAACAGCAGACCCACAGCCCAGCTGCTTACAAACCACTGCCGCATCGTTCATGCTCCAGTAGTGACCACAGACGGTCCCCCACTGGCCCTGTTGTTTCACCTCCACTCTCCCAGCACAGTCTCTGCTGCCATCCGCCAGCCTCACCTCCACAGCACCTTCAAACACTGACACAGGACCAGTTAGAACAGTGCCAAGCCCCAGCAGTGTGCGTCTGGGGGAACCCCTGCCCGGGTGGCATCAGAGGTGCCAGGGTGGGAGCCCTCTCCCCTCCAAGTCTGTCCCCCGGGCAGGGCAGGGGTCCTTTCTATCCTCACAGGTGCTGCAAGGCTGGGGGTCTGCAGTACTGGTCCTGCTGGGTCATTTGTGGCCCCACAGCCTTTGGCACCTCCTTCTACCCCAACAGCCAGCTGCCACCTGCCCCTGGCCCATGCCCACCTAGGGCACCTGCTCCTCCCCTGCCAGCACCCTGAGGAGACACCTGCCCCACCAAGGCTCCCCCAAGCACACTCTTGCTGCTTCTCCCCAAAGCCCCCAGCTCTCCTGGACCACAATCTGCCCTGACCCCCTCCCAGCTTATCCTCTGCCTTCAGGCCTTTCTGTGTCCCCTGTGGAACAAGACGATGATCCCACTGAGCCCTCCCACCCCATGCCCCCTCCTTGTCCTTGGCCAGCAGTCCAGCCCTGCCCTGTGTAGGGTCCCCCAGAAGGTCACCTCTCTGCCAGCCTGTGGGAACAGATAGCCCACTTGCCTTGTCGCAACAGGCACAACCTGCCCCCACTCAGGCTGGAGCTCACCCCAGCATTCAGCACCCCTCCCTGAGTCCTTACGTGTGCAGGTGACAATAGCACCATTCGCGTGGGTGCAGGGCTGGTCCCTGGAGGACCCTCTGCGGCAGGAGATGAGGTGGGATTCATTCCCCACACACTGCAGCTCTCCATCCCAGATGGGACTGACCCCTTCTCCAAAGTGAGCTGGCCCAGCGACAGGCAGGGCCACGCCGCACTGCAGCTCCCTGCAGACCACATCAGCAGCGTTGGGACCAAAGTGAGAATCACAGACAGTTTTCCACTGGTCCCCATCATGGATCTCCACACGTCCTGAGCAGCGGCTCTTCCCTCCCACCAGCCGGACAAATTCTGGAAAAAAACCAAAACAACTGGGAGTTCCCAGAGCCCTCTGGCAGTTAAATGCCCACGTCCCACATCACCTCCCAGCAAGCCATGACCAAACTGCCCAGTGCCCATTCCAGAGGAAGTTTTTGGGGGAGTGTTGGTGACACAGGCACATCCAGACCACCACGCACCCCATCTCTACACCATCACAGCACTTGAGGGTATGTACCTGAACATGTCACTCCAGCATCGTGAATGTGTTCACAGTCATGTTCACCCCATCTTTTGTGTTCGCAGTCAGACAGGGCAGACTCGGTGCCATTACAGCCAATATCATCCATCCAAATGGGGCCAGATCCTGCCCCAAAGTGTCCATACTGAGGAGCTCCAACAGCAGACCCACAGCCCAGCTGCTTACAAACCACTGCCGCATCGTTCATGCTCCAGTAGTCACCACAGACGGTCCCCCACTGGCCCTGTTGTTTCACCTCCACTCTTCCAGCACAGCGCCTGCCGCCATTCACCAGCCTCACCTCCGCAGCCCCTTCAAACACCAGCATGGGACGGGTCAGGAGAGTGCCAAACCCTAGCACTGCAGGTCTGGGGGACCCCCCGACCTGGGCTGATTCAAAGGTACAGGGGTAGGAGCCCTCTCCCCTCCAGGCTGTCCCTGGTGCAGTGCAGGGCTCCCTTCTATCCCCACAGGCTGCGCAAGGCTGTGGGTGCCCAGTTCCAGCCCAGGTGGGTCACTCGCCATCCCACTGCACAAGGCTTCCCACGCCAACAGCCACCTGCCCCCCCATCCACACCCACCCACACACAATGCCCAATGCTGCACTGAGAACCCACTACTCCCCAGCCCAGCACCCCCTCAACAGCTCCATGTACGCAGGCCTGCAGCTTCCAGCACCAGCCTGTGCCTGCCCCAGCACCATCCAAACCCACCCCCACCCCCAGGGGGGAGCACTGCGATGATTCTGAGGATCCCCCAACCCATGTCCCCTCCTCGCCCCTGGTGTCAGCCCAGTCCCTACACTGGGCCAAGCTCCTCAGGAAAGATGTCTCTCTACTCTAGATGCCCCGGTCCCCTTCTCTCTGTGGGGTCCAAACCGCTCTCATGGGGTCAGAGGTCCCCTGGACCAAGGGGGCAGTGAGCAGCACACAATCCCTCCGAGGTACCCTAGAGCTCGGCAGTGCCCTGGGCATCTCTGGGTGCTGCCATCACCAGCTAGGCCACCACCAGCTCCAGAGGTACAGTGCTGGGGAAGAGGGGATCCCAGAGGGGTACCCCAGGACAGGTTGTCTATGAATCCAGCCAGGCACAGGCTGCCCTGAACACTGGAGCCCTGCAAAAGGAGATATTCTCGCCCACCCAGATGGGCACAGGGTCCATGGACCTGAGCACCTTCTGCCCCTCATCTCAGTAGCACCTGCAAAGAAGCCCCATTCCCAGACAAATCCCAATGACCACACTGGTACCTGCTGGCCCTGGGCTGTGGGACAAAGGAGTGGGCACTTACCCCTGCACAGCTGAACCCAGAGGAGCAGCCACAGCATCTGAGGGGACAGGAGTCCCTCAGTGCCCATCCTGAGCCTCCTGCCCTGCCAGAACATCCCTGCTATGTTACATTCCCTGCCACGGCTCCTGGGGACTCATGGGGACAATGACGATGGGAGGGCAATATATCTCTGCAGATGCCAGCCCAGCTACAGGAGGAGCCAATCGAAGCAGCAGCACCTTTTTAGACATTATCGGGAGCCATCTCCCCTCCGACACAGCCCAGCCCTCCAATGAACTTCTCCAGCGCCATTCATGACCATATATGAGAGATGGCTCAGCTACAGGTGTCACGTCACTGTGGTGGAGGGCTGTCACAAGACAGGGCCAGTTATGGGGGGAAACAGGTTTTTCACTCCCTGAACCGTGCCGTGTGGACTAGGAGCACTGAGCATCTCCTATAGCCGGCACATCCAAGAGCCCCAGGTGCGAGTGTCCAGCCACCCCTGTGCCATGGGAATGACAGGGCTGAGACTGCACCAGGAGCTGTGTCAGGAAGGGAAGGAAACAGCCCCTGCCCCTGCTTCAGACCCCGCTCTGCTGGGAGCAGCAGCTGGGAAAGGCCCTTAGCCCAGGCCAGAGCCCCATCCCAGCAGCGCTGGCTCGCCCGTCCCTCCCTGGAGAGCCCCACGGAAGGTCCCTTCCAATAAGCTGGAGCTGGGACATGTCTCTGTCCCGACAGCAGACATGCAGCCCAGAGGCTCAGACACATCCCTGACTCTTGGCATGTCACCGAGGGGCCGTTATTCCCCGCGGGTGGCTCGGGAGCTGCAGCCTGCAGGTGCACAAACCACAGCCCACGTGACCTCGCAGAGCTCCCTGCGCTCCGGAGGAAGTCTGTGGTTTCTTCCTGGCGCCGTGCCCAGGCACATCCCTGCGGTGCCCCTGAGCCACTCCTACCCCGAATGCTCCAGCCAGAGCTGCAGGGGCTGCTCCTTCGGCCTCGCAGTGACGGGGCCAGGCGGATCCCGTCCCCTCTGATGCCCTTGTGACAGCACACGACCACCCTGCACCGAGCCCTGCAGCCTTGGGTTGCCATCGGTGACGTGAACACTGCCATCCTCCCATGGCTGTGTGCTCATGATTTATACTGATGGTGACCTCACACCCCTCCTACTGGCACCACTGCGTGTGCCTGAGTTACAGTGCCACACGTGTGTGCGCGGTGGATGGACTTCTGCTAACGATGGTTCTTCCAAAAAGCGGCGTTTGGTCGTGGTCTGAATATTATTTTGGTGAGACCAGAAGCACCTACCCAAGCTATGTGCCAGCTCCTGGCCTATCAGCTCTCCAGGCACCAGTGACATCACAAGTTCATCCATACACAGCCATGTGCCTACTCCTAGCCTATCTGCTACTCAGCCACAGGTGACGTCATAATATCTGTATCTGACATGGGCCTGTTCCTGGCCTATTGGCTATTCAGACACCAATGACCTCAAAACCACTGACACAAACTAGGGGCCTGCTCCTGCCCTAGCAGCTACTCAGGCAACAGTGACATTAGAAGCACCTACACGTGCCATTGGTCTACTCCAGGCCTATGAGCTACTCAGGCAGGAGTGACCTCATAAGCACAGACACAAGCCATGGGCCAGCTCCTGCTCTATCAGCTACTAAGGCACCAGTGACCTCAAAACAACTTGCACATACCTGTTGCTGTTTAACCGCAGGTGGCAGCTAAGTTTCACACAGTCGCTTGCTCACTATTTCAGTAAATAATAAGTTACTTCTATCCCAGCCAAAACCAGTACAATGCCAGATGCTTGCTCCTGCCTTATCAGTTACTCAGGCACCAGTGACCTCGCACGTACATGTACACCCATTTGCCAGGTACTTGCTGTTGCAGTAGTCTGCCTCCGGTGACCTTACAAGAACCTATAAGGGCCATGCGCCTGGTCCTGGCCTATCAGCTCTTCAGCCCAGAGTCACAACACAAGTACATACCCAAGCCATTGTGTCTCCCTCTTGCCTATCAGCTACTCAGGCACCAGTGAGCTGACCACCAAATATCCACCTAATTGCTATCTGCTTGCCTGTGAGATGCAAAGGCACAAGTGACCTCACAAGCTCTGACATGAGCCACACCCCTACTCTTGGCTTATCAGCTACTCAATAATCTTTACCTGTCAGGTATCAGTAATCTCACAACCACTTATACAAGCCTTGTGCCAGCTCCCAGCCTATGATCTACTCAGGCACCAGTGACCTCACAAGCACATACCAACCTATTTCCTATGTGCTCGTCTGGTGGGGTGACTCCATGTGGCAGCCCCCACCCAGTCACTTGCTCACTCCCCACCAGGGGGATAGGGGAGGAAAGTGGAAGGACAAAAGAGAGAAAAAAAATCTCATGAGTCAAGATAAAAGTTTAATAAGTGGATTACCTCTTCTACTTCGAAGAACGACCAGCACTCCCCTAGTTTTATTGCTGACTATGACGTCATATGGTGTGGAATATCCCCTTGGTCCGTTGGGGTCAGCTGTCCTGACTTTGTCCCCTCCCCGCCTCTTGCCGCCCCCAGCCTCCTCGCTTTTGGGGCAGAGTGAGAAACAGAGAAGGCCTTGATGCTGTGCAAGCGCTGCTCAGCAGTAGCTACAATGTCAGTGTGTTATCAGTCAACACTCTTTTGACCACCGAGGCAAAGCTCAGCACCATAGGGGCTGCTAACGAGACAATTAACACCATCCCAGCCAAACCAAGTACAATCTTCACACCTTATTCACTCCCGTTTACATCCTGCTCAGGTCCTACAGGATTCCACACATTTACATCCACCGCCACCACCCCCTTCCCCACCCTTTGACATGACCTACACACACCACACTGGATGTGGCTGGTGTGGCTCAGGTGGACCTGGACAAGTGCCAGCATACTCCTGACCTCTCCCCTCTCTCAGTCAGCCAGAGCTGTTTGAAACATTCAATCAGGTTATCGACCTAAGGACAAGGAAATGTGTATAGCACCAGTCTGCACCCCACAGGGGTCTTACAGGTAGCTGTGAGATCCCCCACAACCCCATGGGGAAAGGGAGTTCCCCACTACCACCCTCCCTCTCTGCTTGAAACCTCGAAAGCCACTTTGCAGTTGCTGGGCTCACTGGCTAGTTCCTCTCATCCACATGGTCTTTTTTGAGATCCTCTTTGGGTCTTTGCCATATTGTCCCCATGCACGTATTCTTCTGAAGTTGGCATTTTGTCCTGCTTTTCCATGTTTGCAGATGGCATTGCCTGTGTCTTGCATCTCTGAGGAAAGCTCAGTAACCCTGCATGGCCATCCTGCTGGGCTGGGCTGGGATGTGGGGGCCTCCCAGGCCGGTTCACAGGATACCGGCATAACCATTAGCAGCATTCAGTCAGCGGTGAGGTCACCAGAGGCAATGGTAGGTCTGCAGCTAAGCACTAGACTGAGGCAGACTGGGAGGTTCACGAGGCCCAGGACCCCCAGGGAAGAGCAGAGGGACCCATCCAGAGCTGGCAGCTCTCGCGAGAGAGGCTGACGCGGTGTGGGCGTTGCCGGGGGAACTGCGGGAGATTTGAATGGCCCTGAAGAGCGCCAGAGACCAGAAGCGCGGCGAACAGGGCCTGGCACATCAGAAAGGGTGGGGCATGGCAGTTTGTGTGTCTGTGCAGGCAGGGCATGCAGGTTGGGCGCAGCCCCCCCCTCTTCCCAACTCAAGAAGGCTACTCAAGTGGTGGGTGTCAGCCCAGATGGAGACCCAGGTATGGTTGCCACTCAGATGAGTCATTGCTAGGAAAAACATGGTGATGCAGACAGAGCTCCCATGCAAACGTGCAGCTGTCCAGGTCTCTGGCTGCAGGGAGTGCCTGAGTCTATCACTGACGACGGAGGGCAGCGGGGCCACCTCTTGTGTGAGGTGTGACCAGGTGAATGATCTGCTCAGCCTCGTGACAGAGATGAAGGAGGAAGTGGAAAGGCTGAAGAGTATCATTGAGTGTGAGAAGGAGATAGATTGGTGGGCCCACAGCCTACCATCCCTGAGGCAGAGGCAGCAGATGGAGGCTCCACAAGAAGCGGAGATTTCCCTGTCCTCCTGCCACCAGGCAGGAGGGGACCTAAGAGATGGAGGGGAATGGATACAGGTCCCTGCTTGGGGAGACAGGCGAGTCCCCTCCCGGTCTCCCTCACCTTCCCAGTTGCCCCTACACAACAGATATGGGGCTCTGGAACTTGAGGACCAGGCCAGTGAAGATCAGGGTGTAGATGAAGCCCTATCTAGGGAGGTGCCTAGGCTCAGTCAGGCAAAAGAAAAGGAAAAAAAGAAAAAGGAGGGTAATTGTCGTAGGTGACTCCCTTCTGAGGGGGACAGAGTGCCCAATATGCAGATGTGACCCATCCCACAGGGAAGTCTGCTGCCTCCCTGGGGCCTGGGTAAAAGACATTACCCCGGAACTCCCTGGTCTGGTTCAGACCTCTGATTATTACTCATTGCTGGTTGTGCAGGTTGGCAGTGATGAGATTGCAGAGAGAAATCCAAAGGCAATCAAAAGGGACTTGAGGGCACTGGGGCCATTAGTGGCAGTATCAGGAGCACAGGTAGTGTTTTCCTCAATCCCTTCAGGGGCAGGGAAATACACTGAAAGGAACAGGAAAACACACCTGGTTAATACATGGCTCAGAGGCTGGTGCCATCAGTGGAATTTGGGGGGTTTTGATCATAGGGAGGTTTACACAGCACTGGGCTTGCTAGCAACAGGTGGTGTCCAGCTATCTCAAAGGGGTAAGAGGATCCTCTCTCATAAGATGGCGGGACTCATGGAGAGGGCTTTAAACTAGGTTCGAAGGGGGTAAGGGATAAAACTAGTTGCACCAGAGATGAGTCTGGGGGCAGCGTACCGATGTTAGGGGTGGATTTGATAACCCAGCTCAAATGCATCTATGCCAACGCACGCAGCATGGGCAATAAACAGGAGGAGCTGGAAGCCATTGTGCAGCAGGATAGATATGACTTTGTTGCCATCATGGAAACATGGTGGGACAACTCCCGTGACTGGAGTGCTGCAATGGATGGCTATAAGCTCTTCAGAAGGGATAGGCAAGGTAGAAGAGGTGGTGGGTTGGCTCTCGAAGTTAGGGAGGGTTTGGACTGTACAGAGCTACACGATTCTGATGACAAGGTGGAGTGCTTATGGGTGAGGACGAGAGGGAAGGCCAAGAAGGCAGATATTGTGCTGGGAGTCTGTTATAGACCACCTGACCAGGTTGAAGAGAGGGATGAATCGTTCTACAAGCGGCTGGCAGAGGTCTCAGAATCGTGTGCCCTTGTCCTTGTGGGGGACTTCAACTTCCCTGACGTCTGCTGGAAATACAACACAGCAGAGAGTAAACAATCTCGGAGGTTCCTGGAGTGTGTGGCAGATAACTTCCTGACACAGCCGGTGGGTGAGCCAACCAGGGGAGGAGCCTTGCTAGATCTATTGTTTACGAACAGGGAAGGACTGGTGGGAGGTGTAATGGTTGGAGGCCATCTTGGACTTAGCGATCATGAAATGATAGAATTCTCAATTCTTGGTGAGGCAAGGAAGGTGGTCAGCAAAACCACCACTATGGACTTCTGGAGGGCAAACTTTGGCCTCTTCAAGGCACTGGTTGAGAGAGTCCCTTGGGAGATAGTCCTGAAGGGCAAAGCGGTCCAGGAGGGGTGGACACTCCTTAAGAAGAAAACCTTAATGGCTCAGGACCAGACTATTCCCATGTGCCCCAATTCAAACCGCCAAGGAAAATGACCGTCCTGGCTGAACAGGGAGCTTTTGCTAGGATTCAGGGAAAAAAGGAAAGTTTATCATCTCTGGAAGAAAGGGTGGGCAACCTGGGAGGATTGCAGGGATCTTGTTAGATCATACAGAGAGAAAATTAGAAAGGCAAAAGCTCAGCTAGAACTCGGTCTGGCCACTATCGTAAGGGACAACTAAAAAATGTTTTAACAAATATGTTAACAGTAAAAAGAATCCCAAGGAGAATTGTTGAGGATTTCTTGGCTGGGCGAGGGCATGTGAGCAATCCAGCCTTTAGCTGGGAACGAAGCATAAGTTTACAAAGTGCTGGAGCAGACAAGGACGCTGTGTCCTTGTACGCTGGGAAAAAGGAAGATAAGAAGAGCCTGACAAACAACTCCTGGATGCCGAAGAATGAGATAAGTAACTGCTGGACACCTCGTGAAGAAGCTTGCACAGCCAATAGAGGATAAGATAGTGTCGCGTGAACCGGGGTATTGTACCAATTAGAGTATTGTATAAGGCGTGTGCACAAGCGCATAAGATATATAACTGTGTCAAACGCTGTAGTAAATGGACTTCACTTGATCACATTGGTCTGTGTGTGATGTCCCCTGTGGATCCTCCGCAACATTTGGCGCCCAAACAGGGACCCTCAGATCAGCACTTTATCGTCTCTATGAGAATTTCTGGTGGAGCTGAACTGACGAGGGAGCGGAGGAGCCGGCCGAGAGTGTTCCTGCTGCCCCGGCAGGATGGCATGAGCTTCAGCTAAGCTGGGAAGCACAGCATGAGCTTCAGCTGAGCTGGGACACGCGTAAGTTTGAATCTCGCCCTGATCAGGTGAGCGGTCAGAGAAGGAGATGGGGTTGGACGAAGGGCAGGAAGCAGTCCTAAAGCTCCTTCGTCATTTTCTCTCTGAGAGAGAACTGAAATTTGATAATTCTGTGTTAAAGGGGTTACTTTTATGGGCCTGGAAGAAAGAACTTATCCCGAGTGTAAATGTCACGTTTGAAGAAGCGAGCTGGGATAATATAGGCAAGGCGCTGTGGGACGCTACTAGCTGCAGGGGGGGTAAAGTAAAGGAGATGAAAAAATGTGCAGAGCACTGGAAAGTAATTCGAGACATGCTGGAGACAATGAGGGCGGACCGGCAGGCAGCTGCCGCTGCCTGCGCAGCGGTGACCCCCTCTGCTGCCTCCACGGCGACCACCTCTGCTGCCTCCATGGCTGCCGAGTCAGCATACCCCGCTGGATTTTGGGAGATATTCTCTACACAGCTATCTCTACCCCCCCGAGCATCCATTTCTGTTAATGCTAAGACGCCTGCACAGACACAGCCTTTGCCTATATCCAGCCAGGCCGCTGGTGCCGAAAAAATTCCCCTGTCTGTTACTCCGCAAGAAACAGGGGAATTAAGAGGGGGCCAATTGTCACCTGACAGATCCAAAGCCAACAGACTCGGGGGTGACTAATGCGGATAAACAGATTGTGGGGGAGAGGGAACCATCTCCATTGGGTAGTGTGATGGAAGAGCTGAGGGAGGTGGTGAACCAATTACAAAAACTGACAGTACCGTCGGAAGAACCAGAAGTGAGGGAGAAACGGTCATCCTCCCGAAAGGATGAACCAAGAGGACAAGAGAATGAAGATTCTCGCTGTATACCGGCTCCGCTTCCCCCTCCCACCCCCTTCTCACCACCCCCTCCGGTGCCTCCCTCGGACCCTCCCCTCCCGCCCCCTCCCTCCTCCCCTCCCTCCTCCCCTCCCTTTCTGCCCCCCACTCCGCAGACTTGCAGCGGCGCGTGTCAGCCAGCCATGGAGTGGCCGTTGCCAGCCGTGGCCGCGGTCGGCCCCTGGGCAGAACCATCCGCGCCCCCGCCACTGCCCTTTAATCCATCCCGCCTCTTGGAACCACAGACGGTGAAACCAACTGTGCCCGCAATAGACGCGGAGTCGCCTGCAGTAGCTGCTGCAGAAGAAAGGCAGAGACATTGGAGGGGAGTAATAAAAGACACCATTATAGAAGGCACTATGCTCCAAGCATTCCCAGTTATTGAATTAAATGGACAGAAAAAATGGGAAGCGTTTGACTGGAAGGTCATTGAGAAATTAAAGAATGCTGTGAGTCAGTACGGAATCAAATCTGTGTTAGCTCACCAAATACTGCAATTCATTTTTTCTGCTGATACGCTGATACCTCAAGATATTAAACAGATAGCACAGTTGGTTTTGGAGCCCTCCGAAATGCTAGTGTTTTTCCGACAGTGGGAGACGTTCTGTGATCAGGAACAAGCAACACCACGACAACAAACAGATCACTTATGGGGAATAACCACGCAGATGCTGATGGGTACTGGACCCTTCGCATCAGGGAATGCTCAGTTACAATGTATCACTGAGGTTCATCATCTATCACAGATCTTGGCATATCAAGCTTTTCTTACCATACCAGACAATATGCGAAGCCATACTTTTACTCAGGTGAAACAGGAGCATAACGAACCTTTCGCACAGTTTATTAATAGACTGCATAGGGCAATCTATGACCACCCTGACAAGAACGAGGGCATGAAAGAAAACATGTTCAAAATGCTCGCTTTTGAAAATGCTACTGAAAAGACACGCAAAGCATTGTGTAATTTGCCGAAAAATGCAGACGTCGTTGATATGATAGAATACATGGATCGAGCAGAGGACTCACAGAAAACAGCCTATGTTGTCGCAGCTCCACAAGGAGCTACAAAAAAGCACAAGGCCAATAAGACACCCTTGGTCAAGTGTTTTAACTGTGGCAAATGTGGACACATTAGGAGCAAATGTACAGCTTCTGCTGAGAAAGATGACAATACCACCAAGAATACAGGAAGAAGGAAAACTTTACACCAACCGCGAAGGCCCCTCGCGCGACGACACAAACGCAAGGGGCTTGGGCTGCCAGCCCTCAGGCAGCCTCGCAACCACCAGATCCGCCACTGCAGGGAGCTCCGGCGTGGATGTGGAAACCGCAGTAGACATTACGTTGATGGACACAGGTGTACACTTGGTGGATAGCAACATAAAGGGAACATTGGGGTTCGGGCTTAGTGCATTTTTAATGGGACGATCTTCAACAGCTCTAAAAGGAATTCTTGTAGTCCCAGGGCTTATTGATGCAGATTATTGTGGGACTGTGAAAATTATGATTCATGTTTTAATTCCTCCTGTTTCTATTCCTAAAGGTACCAGAATAGCACAATTAGTTCCATTCAGGTCGTGTGTTCCAAACGCAGGTGAAGTACAATGTGGAGATGGTGGATTCGGCTCCACAGGGAAACCGCAGGTATACCTTGCCATGGACATAACAAGACGTAAACCAGAACAGGCAGTGCAATTGGAAGGGCCTGATGGAGTTGGGCAAGGGGTGGTCCCCTTTCTGGTCATTCCCTCCATGGCCTTTTCAGGGATGGCCCTCACTAACATGCTCGGAAACTTGGAGGTTTGCTGCTGACTTTAAATCTCTAGGGGCTTCTTCAATCTTTCAGGATCTGCAGTTCAGGAACTCAGCACCAGAGGGCTCATTAACGTGCCAAACACCCTCACAAGTCAAGTCACTGTGCAACATTTTCCTTTAAGCCTTTGTCACGGTCCACTCGGTGGACTCATGATAGTTCATTTGCTATGATCTCGAAAGTGCAAAATTAAGGTGACCAACACCATAGGGGATGGCAGTAATCACACAGTAAAACTTTATTGCATTGCCTGTGGGGAGGCACGCGATAGTTAGAGATGGGTGAAAGAAAGGAGAAAAGTAAAGTAAAGTTTAGAGAGAGGAGAAAGAGGGGTTATAGCTACCACCGCTGATCTCAAGATGTTCTAATGGTCCCAGGTCCAGCTGATGCTGCGTCGCCGATCGTCGTGGTCCTTGGTGGGGAAGCTTCCAACTTCCATTGTTCAAAAGTCATCTTTTATGCTTAGTAACACACCTTGCTCCACCTCTGCCTCAGGACTCTCCACCCTTCTCAGAATACAATTATCATATCTCCACCCTTCGCAAGCGAGCCTATCACGCAGGTCAGTGTCCGAGGCGTGGTTAGTCTTGGAGGCGGGTAGCCTTCGACCAGGAGGTGTGTTTTGGTATTATAATGAAACAAAGTTCATCTATAGTTCATGATTTCTTCGTTGGTGTTATCCGAACAGTGGTAATTCATCCTTTTTGACAGTAGCTATGCGGCTATCGCTAACGGTTCCAGTCAGGCACCTTCCAGGAACCTTGTACCGCACATTCCGTCCTTGGGACCGGCCGCTGCACTCCAAACAGGCCATTGTCAGGTAATGTACTGTTCATGTTCCTGATGACAATGTTGAGACAATGCTGATTTTCCGACCAACTGTTACAGATTTATGGAGCACCTCGAAACCACCAGCATCTTCCCAGATCTATGGGGCTCCTGGAAACTGCCAGCATCTCCCCACATCTATGGGGCTCCTCAAAACCACCGATGTCTCCCAGAATCTATGGGGCACCCTGAATACGATAGTGACTCCCAGGACTTACGGGGTGCCCCGAAACCACCGATGTCTCATAGGATCTATGGGGCACCCGAAATCTGACAGCATTTCCCCAGGTCTATGGGGCTGCTTGAAACTACCAGTGTCTCCCTAGATCTATGGGGCACCTTGAAACTACCAGCGGCTCCCCAGATTTACGGGCCGCCTCGAACTACCAGCATCTCCCCAGATTTACGGGGCTCCCTGAAACTGCCAGCATCTCCCCAGATCTATGGGGCTCCTTGATACTGCCATCATCTTCCCAGATCTATGGGGCTCCCCGAAACCACCATCATCTCCCCAGATCTATGCAGTTCCCTGAAACTGCCAGTGTCTCCCCTGACCTATGGGGCTCCCTGAAACTGCCAGCATCTCCCAAGATCTATGGGATGCCGTGAAACTGCCATCATCTCCACAGATCTATGGGGCTCCCTGAAACTGGCAGCATGTCTCCACATTTATGGGTCTCCTCAAAACCGCCGATGTCTCCCAGGATCTGTGGGGCATCCTGAATATGATAGTGACTCCTAGGGCCTATGGGGTGCCCTGAAACCGCCAGAGTCTCTTAGGATCTAAGGGGCGTCCAAAATCTGACGGCATTTCCCCAGATCTATGGTGTTCCCTGAAACTGCCATCATCTCCCCAGATCTATGGGGCTCCTCAATACCACCATCTCCCAAGATCTATGGGGTCCCTGAAACTGCCATCATCTCCCCAGATCTATGGGGCTCCCTGAAACTGCCAGCATCTCCCCAGTTCTAAGGGGCTCCCTGAAGCTGCCAGAATCTCCCCAGATCTTTGGGGCTCCTCCAAAACTCCAATGTCTCACAGGATCTATAGGGCACCCTGAATACGATAGTGACACCCAGGACATATGGGGTGCCCCGAAACCGCCGGTGTCTCATAGGATCTATGGGGCACCCCAAATCCGACGGCATTTCCCCAGATCTATGGGGGTCGCCGAAATCGCCATCAACTACCCAGATCTACGGGGTGCCTCGATACTAAGAGCGTCTCTCCAGATCTATGGGGCTCCCTGAAACTGCCAGCATCTCCCCACATCTATGGGGCTCTTCAAAACTGCCGATGTCACCCAGGATCAATGGGGCATCCTAGATACGATACTGACTCCCAGGGCCTATGGGGTGGGCCGAAACTGCCAGTATCTCGTAGGATCTATGGGGCACCCCAAATTCGATGGCATTTCCCCAGATCTATGGGGCTTCTTGATACTGCCATCATCTGCCAGATCTATGGGGCTCCCTGAAACTGCTATCATCTCCCTAGATCTAAGGGACTCCATGAAACTACCAGCATCTCCCCAGATCTGTGGAGTTCCCTGAAACTGCCTGCATCTCTCCAGACCTATGGGGCTCCCTGAAACTGCCAGCATCTCCCAAGATCTATGGTATGCCTTGAAACTGCCATCATCTCCACAGATCTATGGGGCTCCCTGAAACTGCCATCATCTCCCTAGATATAAGGGGCTCCTCAAAACCGCCGATGTCTCCTAGTATCTATGGGGCATCCTGAATACGATAGTGACTCCCAAGGCCTATGGGGTGCCCCGAAACCGCCAGTGTCTCATAGGATCTCTGGGGCACCCCAAATCTGACGGCATTTCCCAAGATCTATGGGGCTCCTTGATACTGCCATCATCTTCCCAGATCTATGGGGCTCCTCGAAACCACTATCATCTCCCCAGACCTAAGAGGCTCCCTGAAACTGCCAGCATCTCCCCAGATCTATGGGGCTCCTCAAAACCGCCAATGTCTCCTAGTATCTATGGGGCATCCTGAATACGATAGTGACTCCCAGGACCTATGGGGTGCCCCAAAACCGCAGGTGTCTGATAGGATCTATGGAGTCCCCCAAATCTGACGGCATTTCCCCAGGTCTACGGGGCTCCTTGAAACTGCCAGTGTCTCTCCAGAATTATGGGGCGCCTTGAAACTACCAGCATCTCCCCAGATTTACGGGGTGCCTCGACACTACCAGCATCTCCCCAGATTTACGGGGCTCCCTGAAACCGCCATCATCTCCCCAGATCTATGGGGCTCCTCAAAACTGCCGATGTCTCCCAGCATCTATGGGGCACCCTGAATCTGATAGTGACTCCCAGGGCCTATGGGATGCTCCTAAACCGCGGGTGTCTCGTAGGATCTATGGGGCGTCCAAAATCTGAAGGCATTTCCACAGATCTATGGGGCTCCCTGAAACTGCCAGCATCTCCCCACATCTATGGAGTTTCCTGAAAATGCCAGCATCTCCCCAGACCTATGGGGCTCCCTGAAACTGCCATCATCTCCCAAAATCTATGGGATGCCTTGAAACTGCCATCATCTCCCCAGATCTATGGGGCTCCTCAAAACTGCTGATGTCTCCCAGGATCTATGGGGCACCCTGAATACGATAGTGACTCCCAGGACCTATGGGGTGCCCCGAAACTGCTGGTGTCTCATAGGATCTATGGGGAACCCCAAATCGAATGGCATTTCCCCAGTTCTATGGGGCACCTTGAAACTACCAGTGTCTCCCCAGATTTACGGGGCGCCTCAAAACTACCAGCATCTCCCCAGATGTATGGGGCTCCCTGAAACTGTAGGCATCTCCCCAAATCTATGCGGCTCCTCGAAACCACCATCATCTACCCAGATCTATGGGGCTCCCTGAAACTGCCATCATCTCCCCAGATCTATGGGGCTTCTCGATACCACCATCATCTCCCCAGATCTATGGGATGCCTCAAAACCGCCATCATCTCCCCAGATCAATGGGGCTCCAGGAAACTGCCAGCATCTCCCCAGATCTATTGAGCTCCCCGAAACCACGAGCATCTCCCCAGATCTAAGGGGCTCCAGGAAACTGCAGCATCTGCCCACATCTATGGGGCTCCTCAAAACCGCCGATGTCTCCCAGAATCAGTGGGGCACCCTGAATTTCATAGTGACTCCCAGGACCTATGGGGTGCCTCTGCAACACAAACCCCTGGTGTGAGTCCTTGCCCTGCATGGTCACACACTACAAGCTATACACCGATATTGTTCTCTCCTGGTCACTTTCCAGCCCAGCACAGCTACCCCTAAATTCTTCCCACTGTTCTTGACCTCTCTCCACCTCCCCTGCCCTCTCCCCACCACAGCCCAGTCTGGGCTGGCCCCACAGCAGTGCCCACTACAAATCCTTGTCTGTTTGCCTCTGGCTGCTGTCTCTTCCACTGTAGCCCCTGAGAGGACACCAGTTCCTTACAGCCGCAGCACTTGGTTGCCTCCTCTCACACCTTTCATAGAGCCTGGGAGGAATCTTATCACTGTCCTGCACTCGGCATCATCGCACACCCCCACGTCTCACTGCTCCCTGGAAGAGTCCTGAGCATGCCATGAGGGAAAGGATCCCCATTGCTAGGGTATGGGGTTAAGCACTTGAACATCCTGCTTGATGAAACACATCAAGGCCATTCACAGCTGCCTGCACGGTTGATTTTCAACCTCAAACCAGTGCCTCTGCGTCCCTGCTTCACCAGCCCCCAGGAACAGTCACCTTGTCATCTCATTCCCTCCATGATCACTTCACTATGGCCCTCAGTGGGACTAAATAACACCTTCAGAAACTTGGAGACGTGCTGCTGACTTGTGCTTCTCTAGAGGCCAGTGAAAACTTCTTTCAGTACCTGCAGTTCAGGAACTTGGCACCAGAGGGCTCATTAACATGCCAAATGCCCTAACAAGCCAAGCCTCTGGGCATAACTTGCCTTCCTTCCTCAGTTCTTAGGTGGTTAGTTTGAGAGGTTTCTGGAGTGCAGTCCAAGTGAAAAGTTTTCAGTACCAAATGCCAGTAAGAAACAATTTTGTCTTTTTCCGCTTCTTATTTTTCTGCTTACACATTAAGGGATACCAGCAAACTCCAACTGATAACAACCCTCAGCATCTCCTAATGCAGTCTGAATATGCAGAGAAGCCAAGACTCTGTACGTCAGACAGTCTATGGGCAGTCTTTGACCCTACCTCCAACCTCACCACTTCTCTCATCAGCCACCTGGGACTTACACACCTTTGTTCAATTCTCAGCTTTCTCCACTACAGTCTGTAGCTTCATGTTTCAACCCATTGACACCAGTTGCCACCTGCTTCACTTGGAGAACAAGCTGCACACAGACACAGAAGGATGTTTCTTAATTGCCAAAAACCAAAACCAAAGGAAAGCATGGTTCACTAAAAAATAAACCACCCTCCTCTGATCTATATTAAGTCCACCTTACCTCCTCTGAAGTCTGCTTTCCACAGTGGATAGTCTTATAGCAATAGAAAATATATTTTTGTGTCAAGCACAGATCCCATGAACCCCAGAAGACCTCCCTGCCCCAGGCTCTGTCCATATTCACTCACAGCGAGTCACACGCTGAAGTCAGGAGCTCCCTCCGTTCACAGAAGGAAGCAAAGTGACAAAGTGAATGAAATGTTCTCTTTTGAAGAGTCAAATCTGCACTAACCCCAACATATCTGGGTTACAGGAGCATCTTCAAGTAGACTCTGCAGCATCTAGACCCACTCATTTCTCATTCTTCTCCAGCACTGGACACGTTGAGTGCAATTGTCCAGGCTTGCCTTTCTACTCCAGGGAGAAAAATCGGTTGTGTCAACTGAGATGCTTTGGCCTACCCTGCCTGTCCACCGGCTCCTGCTCCAGAAAGGTTCCTGACAGCCCTGGGTCACATTTCCCAGTGCCATGTGGGGTCTTCAGCTACCCCTGGGAATCCTGGAGGCTGTGGCCATCTCTATGTGGGCAACTGCATCAACCCCTGAAAGAAGATTTAGGCACAATTTGAAACATGCAGAAAAGATGTTGTGTAATACGTGCGTAAGTATTCTTTTTGACAACCTTGACACTGACCTGTAAATTCTCATTATTTTTTCACAGGCCATGGATATGGACCAGCAAGCTGATAACACGTTCTCTCCCTCTATGTAAATACAGATTTATACATCCAGTCTCTTTTGAATAGTAACATTTGAGTTTGCTCAAGTAGCCCCTGATTTGATTCCTATCCACCTTTGCCTGTTTTCCTGCCCGAGTCCTGCCCTGAGGCACAAAGGCCTGGGAGACCTTGCTGGTGATAAGAGCACATAAAATCTCTCACATCTACCTATACGTACTCTTACTAAACTTAGGAGTGATCCCATATAATCTTTACTTCTTCTTTACCTGTCCCTGAAATAATAACAGCTCCTTATGGTGCCCTTGAATTTACTTTCAAGTGTCAACGCAGTTTTGATAGAGGTCATTTCCATGCTTGGAGGATGCTGTCCTTGAAGAGCACTCTATGAAGCTCTGCTGCCTTTCAATGCTGATGACCATGCGACCCCACTAAAACTCCCCAGAATAGGCCAAAGTCTGCTCTTCTAATGTCTGGCATCTGAAGTCTTCTATTTTCCTTCCTCACTCCCCTCGGGAGCTGGGATCTCACTGTTTCATTTTCATCACAGAAAAGGCTTGCACTGACCTACAGTTCCCTGGCCAGCTCTGCCTTGCTGGCAAGTATCAGATCCGAGTTTGCATTACCCTTGTTGGCCCATCTGGCAGCTTTGAGAAGATGTTCCCCAAAGACACTTCAGAAACTGCCTGGACTGCGTGCATGCTGCTGTGTTCCCCTTCCAGAAAATGCCAGGGTCCTTAAAGTCCCCAGTGAGGCCCAGGCTTCTACATCCAGAGACTTCCTTGGGGTGCTTAGAAAAGACTGTGACCACTTCCCCACCCTGACTGTGGGTTCCTCAACTCCAACCACAATGTCAGCTTTACTGGCCCCTCCTCTGACCCTCACTCACAAGGGCTGACCCAACTTCTCCCTGGCCCAGTAAGGACCTCCATACATCCAAGCAACTTCTTCACTTTGAGGGAACCCCACTCCTGATCCTTCCAGCCTGTGTCTCCTGAGAACCAATACCCATCCATTGCAGCACCCCAAGCTGTGTCACTTGTCCCACCATGCCTTGGCAGTTCCTTTATGGATGTCAAAAAGCACAGGCTCCAGCTTGTCCTTGTTATGCCCCTGGCTGAGGGCATCAGTGCGTATTTGGCCTGTAGCACCTCAGCTGTAACACCAGACCAGGCTCTGACTTGTCTTAGAGAAGCTGGTCCAAGCGTCTAAGACCCCCTGTGTGCAAAGGCTTGGCTTCAGAGCCATGCCGGAGTGGTTGGCGGATGGAAACCTAGAGCTGAAACTGGATGCCAAGACAGTGAGCAAACTCTGCTATCCCCAAGGACAGAAAGAAGAAGGGCTGGGAAGGGCAGCCCTGCCAGGGAATGGGGTTTTGTCAGTGGTGGCTCTGCTGCCCATGAGGGCCTCTGGTCGAGGTGAAGCTGATCTCTAGGAATGACAAGGTGTTACAGACAGGCTGACTGTCAAAACTAGGGGTCGTGTCCTTGACTATATTTTCAAGGGGGTAAAGAAAGGTAGGTGGAGAGGAAAAAACAGGAATCTGAAAGTGTAGGCATTTGCGTGGTGATCCCAATGTGATGTGCTTACTCTCTGAAGATGGGACAATGAAAAGGTGATTCTTGGACCTCACTCTTTCAGATAGGAGAAATGTCACTGCTGAAAGAAGTGTCCCCTCCCCAGGTGAGAGAGGGAACATCAGTGTTTGCTTCAGTCTGTTTCCCAGCAGGTTTTCCTGGAGCCCCAGGGACACCTGGAGGGAGCCCAGAGGGGGCAGAGAAAGTGCTGCCTTGGGCTGGTCCTCTGCTGCTGAGCTGGGCTGGGCTCCTGGGCTGGAGGGAGCTCATGGCAAGCAGGCAGCACTGCAGAGAGACAGCTCTGCCCAGGAGCAGCTCCTCTGCAAAGCGCAGCAGGGCTGAGGGCACTGCCTGCAGGCACCGAGGGGAGAGGAGTGATGCAGAGAGAGTTTAAAGGCAGTCTGGGGTGACAGGATGCAGAGAGCTGACTCAAAGAGAATTCTTCACAGCCCTCTGCACGGTAAGTCTCTGGGTGCAGGGAAAAGCTGTGTGCTGGGGCAGGGACTCTGCCGCTGGTCAGGGTAAGTACTCTGCCTGCCTGGGGAACTGTAACAGCAAAGTGGGGAGAAGCTGTGGGTGGAAGAAGCAACCCCCAGCAGGGCAGGGTCCTTCTGCTGACAAGGGGGTGCTGTGTGGATCAGGGCTGCTCACAGCTCCAGATCATCCCCAGGACATTTCCGAGGGCACTTTTCAAGGGCAGGGTCAAAGCAGGGATTGCTATAAACATCAGGAGCTTTCCTGAGTTTGTGTTTTCTGTTTCCTACTCTTGGGGAGTTTTCAGAGGGAAATAGAAAATGAGCTGTCATGCGTGAAAAAGTCAGAGACTCCTGAGCTGCAATGCCGAGGGATCAGTAAGTCTGACAGGAGCCTCCTGAAGTAGAGCACAGGGACTGAGAACAACCACCTGGCTGTGCTGGTGCCTGGGAGGTGGCATGTACAGCTGGGTAAGGGTAACTCTTTCCTGAGTGCCTGGCTGCCTCTGCCTTTGCCTCTCTGAGCCAGACCCTCACTCTATTTTTCCTTGCTTCTCCAGTAGTCTGTGTTATTGCTACTGTTACCTTCTTCCTGCTGTCATGCTCTCTGGGGGTGGGAGTTTCAGCTGCAGAGTCACAGACTGATCTTGTGGGTCCTCCCATGCAGGTGTGACCATGGGAACAAGGTTACAGGTGTCCAAGCTTTCCTCCAAGCTGTGGGGCTGTGGGCAATGCAGCCTGTGTCATTCCCTAGGGAATGAGCTGACTCTCCCTTCCTGAGATACCATCATCAGGACACTTGGCTATTTTCTTGGGGTGACCGTTCAAGCTGTGAGCTGCCCTCCAGGATGCAGGTCTGTCCCACAGCGTCTTGGTGTTTCTGAATGTCCCATGGAAAAGCACAGAGACACCATGAGTGAGGAAATGCTGTTGGGTTTGTGAAAAGAACCATGCGTGCCCTTGGCAAGAAGTGGGGTGCAGAGACCTTGAGACAGGGGGAGACACTTGATGTTGGACAGTGGGTCTCTGCTTTCACGAGTGCCTGGAGTCTTTTCAGTTTAACACAGGGTTGTGAATACACTCCATCACAGAAATGAGCAAGCTCAGGGTAGGTGGCAACAAGACAGAGTGACAGAACAGCTCCCCGCTCTCTGCACTAAGACACAGGCAATCCTCTTGCCTCACAGGACACACTTTGTTTTCTCTGAGTGAAGCAGAAGTGATGAGGGTTTCTGAAATCCAAGAAAAACTCCAGGTGAGATAGTGGAGAGCTCTAACCCCCCCACCTCTCACTCAAACTCTGTGGTTTCTTAGCTCTGGGAGTGCAGATGCTGACAAGCACTTTTACATAAGGTGTAGTTTCATCTGACCAATTCAAACACCAGGACTGACCCCCTGATGGACACAATTCCATGAAAAGCACTGCTACAGAGCATGGCTGACTCCTTGGCAGCCAGTACACAGAGGTCCTGCTTCTCATGGCACACGCAGCCAGCACCAGCCAGAGCTCCATCCACAGAGCTGAACAGAGATCTCATTGAAATGGAAAAAATGCGGTGAACATGTATTATGAGAAATGGCTTTGATTTTGGTCAGAGAATAATGCCCTAACTTGTCACTGCCCTTGCCTCCCTGTTCAGTGCTCCACACCCAGAGGCAGCAGATGTCCAACAGCAGCTCCATCACCCAGTTCCTCCTCCTGGCATTTGCAGACACGCGGGAGCTGCAGCTCTTGCACTTCTGGCTCTTCCTGGGCATCTACCTGGCTGCCATCCTGGCCAATGGCCTCATCATCAGCGCCGTAGCCTGTGACCACCACCTCCACACACCCATGTACTTCTTCCTCCTCAACCTCTCCCTCCTTGACCTGGGCTCCATCTCCACCACTGTCCCCAAAGCCATGGCCAACTCCCTCTGGGACACCAGGGCCATCTCCTATGCAGGATGTGCTGCACAGGTCTTTCTGTTTGCCTTTTTGATCTCAGCAGAGTATTTTCTTCTCACTGTCATGGCCTATGACCGCTACGTTGCCATCTGCAAACCCCTGCACTACGGGACCCTCCTGGGCAGCAGAGCTTGTGTCCACATGGCAGCAGCTGCCTGGGGCAGTGGTTTCCTCAATGCTGTGCTGCACACCGCCAATACATTTTCACTACCATTCTGCCGAGGCAATGCTGTGGACCAGTTCTTCTGTGAAATCCCCCAGATCCTCAAGCTCTCCTGCTCAGATGCCTACCTCAGGGAAGTTGGGGTACTTGTAGTTAGTGTCTGTTTTGGATTTGGGTGTTTTGTTTTCATTGTGCTGTCCTATGGGCAGATCTTCAGGGCTGTGCTGAGGATCCCCTCTGAGCAGGGACAGCACAAAGCCTTTTCCACCTGCCTCCCTCACCTGGCTGTGGTCTCCTTGTTTATAAGCACTGTCATGTTTGCCTACCTGAAGCCCCCCTCCATCTCCTCCCCATCCCTGGACCTGCTGGTGGCAGTTCTGTACTCAGTGGTGCCTCCAGCCTTGAACCCCCTCATCTACAGCATGAGAAACCGTGAGATCAAGGATGCCCTGAGAAAACTAATCACTGGATAATGTTCAGAAGAAATGAACTGCATGTTGTCTTTTGCATAGGACTCATATCTCATTACAAGCCCAGCCTGTTATCTGGCGGGTTTTTTATGAACATTTTAGGGTTTGAGGATGGTTTTTGATTGCTCTTTTTGCTTTGTTTTACTTATCTGAATGCTTTCCACAAAGAAATGTTTCTTCCTCTGGTTTCTAATTCACACTCTATCCAGATTTTCTGTGACCTGGAGGCTGTGCAAATGAGGAGCCATACCCTCTGTGTATTTAACCAAAATAAAGGGCCCTGCAGTGACTTGTTTTTCTGAGATCCTTCTTCCAAGACCTGCTCTGCAGCTGCAGGGAGCAGTGCCTGTGTGCAGAGGGGAAGAAGAAAAGAGTCCCAGCACAGCAGCACTGCCTGGGAGCACCAGTGTTTGGTCTTTCCCGAGCTTTCCACTTCCATGCTTTCCTTCTGAACCCTTGGGTTGGTGGAAGGCCTGAGTGCTCTTCAAGCATGGTTACAGTCCTGCTGTGTGGCAGGCCTGTGGCCGCAGTCCAGGACAGGCAGTGGGCACTTGTGTGACAGAGCTGGCCTCCATTGCAGCATTTCCATCGTACAAGGGGATCTCCTCAGGCCTTGTGCCACAGATGCTCCCCACTTCCTGGGGCTCACCCCTCTCCAAACTAGAGGTGCTGTTGTGCCCTTCAGAGGGTCTGGGGCTGTGGGGTGAGTGCCCAGAGCTCTGCAGCACCCTGTGGTGGACACTGCTGTGCGGCCATGACAGACTGGGCTGCACTGGGGAGAGGGCAGGGAAGGTGGAGGGAGGTCGGGGGCAGTGTTAAGAGTGTAGGGGGAGCTGGGCTGTGCTGGAAAGTGCCAGGGAGAGAAAAATACCAGTGTATAGCTTGTAGTGTGTGACCATGCAGGGCAAGGACTCACACCGGGGGTTTGCGGTGCAGAGGCCGGGCTTGTGGCAAGCATGGAAGACATGCAGGTGCAGGAGAGAGAAGGCTGGTCTGTGGCCTTGGTGGTGTGGACAGACAGCGAGGGTGGCTCAGGGTCTTTGTCACTCCCAGTGTCTGTCATTGGCCATTTCCAGCACTTGCTGGTCACCCCAACTTGACAGGTGAGTTTTGCTGTGAGGCCATCTCCATCTTCCTGGTGGTCCAAGGGTTGTTTTGGGGAAATGGACAGCCCTGCCCAGCCTCTGTCCTTCTGCAGACCCTGGAGCAGAGCTATCTGCAAAGAACCATGTGGGACAAGGCTGCAACAGGGCAGGGGTCGGGACAGGTACAAAGCACAAATTTCTATTGCCTTTGTTGTGGAGGTATGTGTATAGGAAAAGAAAAGCTCACCTGGAGATGCTGGTTGCAAGGGAATTAAGAAGCAAACACAAGAGGTTTGGTCACTTTTGAGAGACCAAGGCTGAACAAGGAAAATGCAGGGCTGCTGCTGAATGGGGAAGGTGATTTAATAACAGCAGATTCAGGTGATGTGCGGAAAACAGACTCTACAATCAGTGAGATTGTAAAGTAAGTATGTTCATTCAGTACTGGGCTGCACGGGGGGTCGTTCCACCAAAGTTGTGCGTGCCTGACTCAGCCGTTCGCCTTAAGTTTATACAGTCAAGTGTTACATATTCACAATACGCCTGTACATATGCACGACCTACCCTTGCTTCATATTAAAATTAGCTCCGAGAGGTCATTTCCATAGTCTCCTCTCAACTGCTCTTGCACAATGCCTCTTTATGGTGTTTGTCTGGTGGTCGCAGAGATGAAGATAGATGACTCCTCTTCGTCATCGCTAATAACCTTTTTTCTTGCACAGGCTCAGTGGTTTCTTGGTATTCAGCCAAGCCATCAGGCCAGTCTTGGCTGGTTCTTGGGGCCAGCTCCTGCTTCTTATCAGGAACTGTCTCTGCCTCTTCGGCTAGTTCTTTGGGCCAGCTCCTGCTTCTTATCAAGGACTGTCTCTGCATCAGCTAATTTCAACAATGTAAGCGTCAAACATCATCTTTCATCCTCCTTTTTTACATTTACTGAGATTCTTTTGACTCCCCTTGTCTCAGTCCCCTTGTTTCTAGAAAATAGTAAATTCTTTTACTATATCTAATCCTAGTACTTCTAATACATTGTTTCCCTATCTAGCATTCTCTCAAAATATTTGTTGGCACAAGCAGTTGTTTTAGCCATGTTAACTTTGGCAATCAGGACGTTAATTTTTCCCATACCTCAGAAAATCTCTATTAAGTATCATCTTGTGAGTTGAACAAACACGTTCCCATCCCATGCTAGCTCCTTGTCCCCACGGTTGCCCATATTACCGCGTAAAAACTAAGTGTCCATCGGGTTTTGTGGTGACTTTCCATGAAGTTTTGGGTGTCTTTTTCACTCTGGTGTGATGAATCCAGGCATTCTGTTCCTTGATTCTGATTGCAGTAAAGGAGGTGAATAATACTTGAAATGGTCCTTCCCACTGCGGCTCCAGGGTTTTTTCTGTAAGAGACTTTATATACACATAATCTCCTGGTTGTATATTATGTCCAGGCCCATTCAAACCTCTCCCTCGAGTCCCTACCACATGCTTCCTGATTTTATTAAGTTGCTTACCTAATGCCACCATGTAAGAAGTCATAATTTCATTCCCCGCTTGTACAGACACCCCTCTCTGTATCCCATAGGGTTGTCCATACAGAATTTTAAAGGGGCTCAGTCCTTCTTTCGCCCTTGGTCTTGTTCGTGTATGCAGAAGGGCTAAAGGGAGAGACTGAAGCCAGGCCAAGTTTGATCCTTGTCCCAATTTCACAATTTGCTGTTTGATTAAGTAGTTCATTTTTTCCACTTGACCACTCGACTGGGGGTCATATGGAGTATGAAGCTGCCAATCTATACCTAAGTGGCAGCTAATTTTTTGTACTGTTTTTGAGACAAAATGTGGTCCTCTGTCAGAGGATATGGTTGCTGGAACCCCAAAATGTGGTATCATCTCTTGTACCAGTATTTTAGTTACCACCCGAGCTTTAGCCGTTTTTGTTGGGAATGCTTCTGGCCAACCTGAAAAGGTATGAGTTATTACCAATAAATATCGATACCCCCCTTTTCTTGGAAGTTCTGTAAAACCAATTTGCCATTGTTGTCCAGGCCCATTGCCTTTTCCAATCTGCCCCATTTCCGGCTTGGGGGTATTCTTAGGATTAGTCTGGAGGCAAAGATCACACTGTTGTGTCACCTGTCTGACCGTGCTGTATAAATTTCTAGCCACAATTTCTCTTATCAAATGATTATACAGAGCCTCTGTTCCCCAATGTCTTTTCCTATGTTCCTCCCACATCAAATGCCATAATAAGCAAGAGGGTACGATTAGCTTTCCCTGTGGGGTATGAGCCCACCCCTCTTCATTATATGACCCTTCTAAATCTGTAATGAGCTTTTGGTCTTCCTTGGTGTAGTCTGGCTTACTTGTCTTGCCTCTCTGTCCGCCAGCTCATTCCCTTTTTCCAAATCTGAGCTCACTTTCTGGTGTGCCTTAATATGCATAATTGCTACTTTCTTAGGGAGCTGGATAGCTTCCAGTAACTTCAGAATTTCTTCTGCGTGTTTGATATTTTTCCCTTGAGAACTCAATAGTCCTCTCTCCTTCCAAATTGCTCCATGTGCATGTACAACTCCAAAGGCATATTTTGAGCCTGTATAAATGTCCACAACTTTGCCCTGGGCCAATTCCAGGGCGTGGGTTAGAGCAATTATTTCTGCCTTCTGTGCAGGGGTGTTCATGGGCAAAGCCCCTGATTCTATTACCTCTTGGCTGGTGGTGACGGCGTATCCCGCATGTCGATTACCATTTAGGATGTAACTGCTTCTGTCTGTGAACCAAGTTTCCCCGTTCTCCATGGGGCTGTCTTTCAGGTCTGGGCGACTGACGTATGTTGCTTCAATGGTTTCCAAACAGTCATGATGTACTGGTTCTCCTGTGTTCCCGCTGAGAAAAGAAGCTGGGTTGACAATGTTAGTGACTACAATCTGCACGTCATCCTGCTCTACCAATATCACTTGATATCTCAGGAATCTTTGTGGAGAGAGCCAATGTCCACCTTTTGCTTCCAGTACTGCTGATACTTTGTGAGACACCAGAACAGTCATTTTCTGGCCCAGAGTAAACTTTCAGGCTTCCTATATATTCAGTATCACAGCCGCAACAGCTCGCAGGCATCCAGGCCAACCTTTTGCAGTCGTGTCTAACTGCTTAGAGAGGTAGGCAACTGCCCGTCGATATGGGCCCAGGTTTTGTGCTAATATTCCCAGGGCAATGCCCTGCTTCTCATGGGAGTAAAGAAGAAACGGCTTACTCGCATCTGGGAGTCCTAAGGCCGGGGCCGACATCAAAGCCTTTTTCAGTAGCTCAGAGGCTCGTTTGGTCTCCTTGTTCCATTCAAGGTGTCTCTGCTCAGTGGCTGTCAACGCATACAGTGGTTTAACAAGCAATCCATAATTATAGATCCACAATCAGCACCACCCTGTCATTCCCAGAAAAGTCAATAACTCTTTTACTGTCTGAGGTCTCTGAGTTTGACATATTGCCTCTTTATGGGCCTGTCCCAGAGTTCTTTGTCCCGCACTAATTTCATAGCCCAAATAATTCACTTTGCGTTGCATTACCTGTATCTTTTTCTTGGATACCTGGTACCCCTGGAGTCCCAGGAAATTCAACAGACTCACCGTCCATGTCATACAATCTTTCTCTGTTTTGGTGGCGATCAGGATATCATCCACATACCGCAACAGCTTCCCCTCCTCAGACAGGGCTTCCCAGGATTCTAAGTCTTTTGCAAGCTGATTGCCAAAAATGGTAGGACTGTTCTTAAATCCTTGTGGCAACACCGTCCAAGTGAGCTGGGTCTTTCGACCACTCTTGGGGTTTTCCCATTCAAATGCAAATAATTTTTGGCTGGCTTCATGGAGAGGGAGGCAAAAGGAAGCATCATTCAAATCTAAAACAGTAAACCAAGCCAATTCAGGTGTTAATATGGTCAACAGGGTATATGGGTTCACCACTACCGGGTAAAGATCTTCAGTTATCTTATTCACCGCCCATAAGTCTTGGACCACCCGATATGACCCATCGGGCTTCCGAACAGGTAATACAGGGGTATTGAATTCAGACTCACACTGTTTTAATAATCCCAACTGCAAAAATTTTTCTGTCACCGGACGGATTCCTTCTCTGTCTTCCTTCTTTAGGGGATATTGTTTAATTCTTACCGGCTTTTGGCCTTCCCTGATCCTAACTTCAACAGGTGGAGTACTTTTTGCTCTTCCAGGTGCATCAGTAGCCCATACCCCCGCGTACACTTGGTTTAAGATGTCCTCATTAATATTTCCTTCTAGGGGGAGACTGGTTAAGGTTAGGCTCAATATTTGAATATATTGCTGATCTTTTACCTCCAGAGTAATTTCTCCTTTTTTGAATACAATTTTTGCTCCCAAATGTTCCAACAAGTCCCTTCCCAAAAGTGCCTTTGGGGAGTTGGGCATATATAAAAATTTATGAATGCCCCACTGTTTTCCTAATACATATTCTAAGGGTTTACAAAAATATGGCTTTTCACTTTGGCCAGTCGCTCCTTTCACCATGACATAATCATCTCCCAGGGGCATCAAAACTTGATTCAGAACCGAGTATGTTGCTCTTGTATCTACCAAAAATTCTACCTCTTGTTGTGTTTTCCCTAGCTTAATTATAACCAGTGGATCCGCTCGGGTAGATTCCCCAGGTTCCCGTCAATCTCCCTTCACATGGGGTACCATTCTTCCTGTTTGAGCCCTCTGATCCTCCTTGTTCCTTGGGCATTCCTTTTTCCAATGACTGAGTTTCTTACACAAAGCACACTGATCCTTGCCCAGTCGGGGCAAGTCTCGTCTAGGCCCTCTTCCTCTTTCTTCCTGGGTAACAGCCTCTCGAAGAGGTGCTTGTAAAGCTGTTGAGGTAGTTTTTTTCCTAGCACGGGAAGATACGGGGCTGTTCGGGGGGGTCGGAGATCTATCCGAGTCTGCATCCTGTTCCTGTGGTCGAGGGGGAGTGTCGTGGTTTAACCCCAGCCAGCAACTAAGCACCATGCAGCCACTCACTCACTCCCCCCCCATCCAGCGGGATGGGGGAGAAAATCGGGAAAAGAAGTAAAACTAGTGGGTTGAGACAAGAACGGTTTAATAGAACAGAAAAGAAGAAACTAATAATGATAGTGATACCACTAATTAAATGACAACAGTAGTAATAAAAGGATTGGAATGTACAAATGATGCGCAGCGCAAGTGCTCACCACCCGCCGACCAACACCCAGCTAGCCTGAGAGGCGGTTCCCCGCCCCCACCTCCCAGTTCCTATACTAAATGGGACGTCACATGGTATGGAATACACCGTTGGCCAGTTTGGGTCAGCTGCCCTGGCTGTGTCCTGTGCCAACTTCTTGTGCCCCTCCAGCTTTCTCGCTGGCTGCGCATGAGGAGCTGAAAAATCCTTGACTTTAGTCTAAACACTACTTAGCCACAACTGCAAACATCAGTGTTATCAACATTCTTCGCATACTGAACTCAAAACATAGCACTGTACCAGCTACTAGGAAGACAGTTAACTCCATCCCAGCTGAAACCAGGACAGGGAGGCTTAAACAAATCAGTTAGATCTTGTTCTGGTGCCTGATGGATTTTATTTGTCTTTGTACATCTTTGTCCAATACTACGTGCCGAACAACACCGCCTCAGTTTACCTCTAAGCTCTTTGTTGTTCTCTTGCTCAAGTGCAAGCACCATGGGGTCCTGCAGGGGTACCATTCCACAGTCCCTTTGCCACTCCGGATGGTTTCAGAGGGTGAAAAACATGTCTGCATACGAAACCTCATCCCATTTTCCTTCTCTCCTTAAAAACAGCATTAGTTGTAATAGAGTATTATCATCTAGTGACCCATTAAGTGGCCACTTCGCATCACCTTCTAACTTATACAACGGTCACCGATTGCAATATTTAGTGAGGTCTTTTTACTTTCCGTACCTCCAGTCCCAACAATATCTTTCCAGTGGGCAATTACACAACCCAGAGGACTTTTCCTCAATACTCCTCCTTGATTGTTTCCCATTTTATAACTCCTTCTAATAATTCTTAAGTTTGATTTTGGCTTCTCCTTTTAGTAAGCTTCCGTGCAAATCGTTTTTTACACTTCATTATGCTCTTCCCCCAGTTTTCCTCCCACACGTCCCAAATTTCTGGAATTAAATTTTCCCTTACACACACCAATCTTCTTGGTGAGCTCTTTCCCAATCATAAAAGCGTGGAATTTGGGGAAAACACTCAAGGCAGTCTGGTTTCCGTCTGCTACCTTCTCCCATGAGATTTACACTTCAACAAAACCCAAGCCGGATGCTAATTATTCTATAGTCCAGTTGCAAGCCCACATACAAAGCAGGGAATCACCCCTATCCATACGTAAAGACATTCACACATTAACAAACATACATACACCTATAAATTTCAACATATCATTTCCACACAGCCACACAAAATCTTTAACATAAAATTTCCAAACATTCACATCATACAATCATTGCTCCAGTTGACAACCTTCAGCAGCTGCAAAAATGTACCAAGTGCAATTGCGAGGGGGTCTGCTTGCCCCAAAAATGCACCAAGCGCAATTGTGAAGGGGTGCGCTTACCCTTCTCCTGCCTCTTATATACCAGTCATTGACAGGTCTGTCCTGACTCCCGATACTGGGATACAGTGGTCACCCTGGATTTGCTCGATCTACCCCCAAGATTGCTCGTGGCCACTCTATCGGTCAGCAAATCCCCCCTTGTTACCATACAGGGTACCCTCCTCCCATACGGGGACTACGCTGCATGCCAGACATCTCTGCATGATTTACCAGCTGCCCCGGCCCGTACTTTTTACAGGCTCCCTCTGTGACACATACCGTTTGGTCCGTGGCTTCAGGAGGTTGTTGTCTGCTCCCGCGGTAAGCGGCTGGCAGTGGAAAGTGCTCGGGGCGCGTCAAGGGGCGTCCGCTCCGCAGTCGGTCCTGCAGCCGAGCAGAGAGTCTCCTGGCTGGTTCACCAAAACTGACGTGTGGAAAGAGACTCTACAATCAGTGAGATTGTAAAGTAGGTATGTTCATTCAGTGCTGGTCAGCACGGGGGGTAGTACCACCAAAGTCACGTGCCCCTGACTCAGCAGTTCGCTTTAAATTTATACAGTCAAGTGTTACGTATACATAGAGTTTTGCAATACGCCTATACATAGGCATGACCTATCCCCGCTTCATATTAAAATTAGTTCCAAGAAGTCATTTCCCTAAGTTCTTCCCAACTGTGCCTGCGCAGTGCCTCCTTGTGGTGGTCATCAGGGGTCGTGAAGATGAAGGCTGTATGTCTTCTTCATGGTGAACTCTTCACCTTCTGTCCCTGCGCAGACTCAGTCACTCCTTGGCATTTATCCAAATCACAAGGCTGGTCTTGGCTGGTTCTTGGGGTCAACTTCTGCTTCTTATCAGGGACTATCTCTTGTCCCAGCCAGCCTCAACAATGCAAACGTTAAACATCACCTCTCACCCCCCTGGGCCATGTGTACCTCTATTGAAATTTCTTTAACTTCATTACAAACTAGATAATTATTAAACAGTTCCTATCTACATCATATATCTACTGTATCTACTAAGGTTCTTTTGGCTCCCCGTCTCAGTACGGAGAGAGGGCAAGGGAGGTGGGAGGTCTTGGAGGGAGCTGGGCTGAGCTGGAAGGTTCCTGGGAGGGAAAAACATCTGTGTAAAGCTTGTACTGTGTGACCGTGCAGGGTGAGGCCTCGCATCAGGGAGGCTGTGGTGCAGAGACAGGGCTCCTGGATGGGGGCTGAGACATGCAGGTGCAGGAGAGAGGAGGCCTGTCTGTGCCCTTGGTGTTATGGATGGACTGGGAAGGTGGCCCATGGCCTTTGTCACCCCCCCAGCCTCCCTCACCAGCCATTTCTAGCACTGGCTGTTCACCCAGTTTATGCTAAGTCTGGCTGTGAGGCTATCTCTATCCTCCAGCTGGGCTCAGTGCCTGCAACGGGGAAAATGGGCAGCTCTGCCCAGCTTCTTCTGAAGAGCGAGTGGGGCCCCGAGCAGCAGTGACTGGCCATGTGCGTGCCTGGGAGAAAGACTCAGGGCATGTCAGTCAGAAACAAGGTGATGGCTGATGGCTTTAGCAAATCCTTACAACCACGTCTGAGCCCAGAAATGGAAAACAGTCGATCCGTGTCAGTGGAGGAGGAGGAGGTTTGTCCTGGGAAGATGGCAGGAAGAAACTTCCCCCTTGTGCACGTCAAGGATAATGGAGATGTTTCCGTCTTGTGTGAATGCCTGTACCTGGCAGATAGGGAATGCCTGCTGCTAGGGGTGGCTGTGCTCAGTCATGCCTCATGAGCTGACCTTGCTCTCTTCCCCTCCTTCACTCCCCAGACTTGGATGGACCACAAGAAACATCCATGATCCTGGAAAAGGCAGAACCCTCTGCAGTGCCATAACTGCAGGAGAGGTGGGAAGTCTGGATTGGTGAGACCCATGGCAGTGCAGGGAGAGAGTGGTGTGTGCATAGCAGCAAGTGTGGTAAAGGCAGGGAGAGGACATGAAGTAGTGATTTTGAGGCAGCAGAAGGAGGAGGATGTGCATTTCAGTGCTGGGATACAGAGCTAAGTACAGGAGCAAAGCAAGTCAGGGACTGGGATGTTTTGGGTGGGAAAGGAGCATTAGCAGGGTATAGGAAGAAGTCAGTCAGGTTGTGGGGAACTCCCAGGCATTGCCAAATCCTCAGGTAACCACAGCTTTGTGTTTGATGGGACAGCCAGTGAGGACAAATTAGCACGTAAAAGTCACTTATTCGCTGGCTTAGGAGGCAGACAAGGATGCTTAGCCGAGAATTACCAAGGTAATTTATTCTCTCATTTTAGCTGTGCATACAGTGGTGCCCCAGTACTTTTCCCACATGGGATCAGTACACGCTTGACCTGTGCAGGTGATGCAGAGGTATAGTCAGTAGTGTGTTAATCGTCATTGTACTAAACTGATGGCCGGTGCAGGTGGGGGATGTTTATCCTGGATTCTGGTCCATTACAGTTCATGCCTCGTTCATGGCTACATGCCTGCTTTTTGACAGGTAAATCTTCCATGCTTTTGTTGTCATTATGGGGTGTTCTCAGTCATGAAGAGCTGGCTTAGGTTGGGTCTTCAGGTCACATTGACCCTGAGGTAAAAGCTCATAGTATCAGATCCTGTTCATTCTCCTAAGCAAGTTTTATTGCAGCTAGTGTCTTGCCTTTCACAGGCATCAGTAAAGCTTGGGAGATCCCAAGGTCAGGGTGAGGTGGGGAAAGAGGGGGAGGCAGCTAAAGTCTGCAGGGAAACTGGCACAGGCACAGGACAGTGTAGGACTGTCTGTGGTGCAAACAGGGCCTTTGTGCGCTGCCCCCATCCTCCCCGCCAACACAACTGAAGTCCTTGTCATCTCCACGGTGGCTGCTGTCTCCTCCATTGAAGCCCTTGCGAGGACACCGGTTCCTTACAGCCCCAGGCCCTTGTTCCCTCCTCACCGACTGCCAAAAGGGCCTGGGAGGTGTCCTACTGCTGTCCTTCACTCGGCATCACACCCCCCCACACACATCAAACTGCTCCCAGGAAGAGCTGTAAGCATCCCATGAAGGAAATGATCCCCGTTCCCAGAGGGATGGGGCTCAGGGCTTGGCCATCCTGCTTGGTGAAACACATTTAGGGCTTTCACAGCCACCTCTACAATTGATCTTCCACCTGTAACCAGTGCCTCTGACTTCCTGTTTCACCAGCCCCCCAGGTGAAACCTCTTTTTCTGGTCATTCCCTCCACAGTCTCTTCAGTGATGTTCCTCAGTGGAGCCCACTAACACCCTCAGAAACTTGGAAGTCTGATGCTGACTTTTACTTCTTGAGAGGCTTCTTCAATCTTTCAGGATCTGCAGTTCAGGAACTTGGCACCAGAGGGCTCATGAACATGAAAACTCCCTAACGAGCCAAGGCTCTGTGCATAATTTTTCTTTAGGTCTTCAATTCTTATGTGGTTAATTAGAGAGATTTCAGGAGTGTAGTCAAAGTGGAAAGATTTCTATACTAAACAATAAGAAATAATTCTTCCCCCCACCACCACTTTTCTTTATGTTTCTGCTCATGCACCATGTGATATCAGAAATCCTCAATTCATATTGATCCTCCTAATGGAGTTTGAACATATACAAAAATCAAGAACCTTTCCGTCTTAACAATCTATGGTCATTCTTCATCCCTACCCCCAGCCCCACCCTTTCCCTCAACCACCTGGCACTTACAGCAGCCTTGTTCAAATCTGAGCTTTCTTCACTGAAGTCTGTAGCTGCATGTTTCAGCCCGTGGGCACCAACTCCCTCCTGCTTGGAGACCGAGCTGCACACAGGCATGCAGTGATCTAATACACTCAGCGGCTGTATATTAAGGCCACGTTACCTCCTCTTGAAGTCCACTTCCCAGAGCAGACAGCCTTAGATGAACAAAAACCACATTTTTGTGTGAGCAGAGATCCCAGAACCCTCAAAACACTCCCTGCCCTGCACTCTATCTGTCCATATCCGCTCTTTGCACACAGCAAGTCACACATTGATGTCATGAGCTCCCCTGATTCACAGAGGGGAAAAAAGAGACAAAGTGCATGAAATGCTCTCTTTTGAATAGCCAAACGGGCACTAAGCCCAATGTATCTGGGACACAGGAGAGTCTCCAAGAAGACTCTGCAATACCTAGACCCACGCGTTTTTCATTCCCCATTTCGAGGCGCCCAATAGATCCGGGGAGATGCTGGCAGTTTCAAGGAGCCCCATAGATCTGGGGAAATGCCGTCAGATTTGGGGTGCCCCAGAGATCCTACGAGACACTGGCAGTTTCTGGGCACCCCATAGGCCCTGGGAGTCACTATCGCATTCAGGGTGCCCCATAGATCCTGGGAGACATCGGCTGTTTTGAGGAGCCCCATAGATCCGGGGAGATGCTGGCAGTTTCCTGGAGCCCCTTAGATCTGGGGAGATGATGATGGTTTCGAGGAGCCCCATAGATCTGGGAAGATGATGGGAGTTTCGAGGCACCCCATAGATCTGGGGAGAAGCTGGCAGTTACAGGGAACTCCATAGATCTGGGGAGATGCTGGAGGTTTCGAGGAGCCCCATAGATCTGGGGAGATGCTGGCAGTTTCGAGGAGCTCCAAAGATCTGGGGAGATGATAGCGGTTTCAGGGAGCCCCATAGATCTGGGGAAATGCCTTTGGATTTGGGGTGCCCCATAGATCCTACGAGACACTGGCGGTTTCGGGGCACCCCACTAGGTCCAGGGAGTCACCATCATATTCAGGGTGCCCCATAGGTTTTGGGAGACATCAGCAGTTTTGAGGAGCCCCATAGAGCTGGGGAGATGATGGTGGTTTCGATGAGTCCCATAGATCTAGGGAGATGCCTGTAATTTCAGGGAGTCCTGTAGATCTGGGAAGATGCTGGCAGTTTCAGGGATTCCCATAGATCTGGGGACATGCAGGTAGTTTCGAGGTGCCCCGTAAATCTGGGGAGACGCTGGTAGTTTCAAGGCGCCCCATAGATCTGGGGAGACATTGGCAGTTTCAAGAAGCCCCATAGACCTGGGGAACTGCCTTCAGATTTGGAGTGCCCCATAGATTTTGGAAGATGCTGGCAGTTTCAGGGAGCCCCATAAATCTGGGGAGATGATGGTGGTATCGAGGACCCCATAGATCTGGGAAGATGATGGCAGTATCAAGGAGCCCCATAGATCTGGGGAAATGCCGTTGGATTTGGGGCGCCCCAGAGATCCTATGAGACACTGGCGGTTTCGGGGCACCCCATAGGCCCAGGGAGTCACTATAGTATTCAGGATGCCCCACAGATCCTGGGAGACATCAGCAGTTTTGAGGAGCCCCATAGATGTGGGGAGATGCTGGCAGCTTCAGGGAGCCCCATAGGTCTGGAGAGATGCTGGCAGTTTCAGGGAGCCCCATAGGTCTTGGGAAATGCCATCGAATTTGGGGCACCCCATAGATCCTACGAGACACTGGTGGTTTCAGGGCACCCCACTACGTCCAGGGAGTCACCATCATATTCAGGGTGCCCCATAGATCCTGGGAGACATCGGCGGTTTTGAGGAGCCCCATAGATCTGGGGACATGCTGGCAGTCTCAGGGAGCCCTGTGGATATGGGGAGATTATGGAGGTTTCGAGGCACCCCATAGATCTGGGGAGATGCTGGCAGTTTCAGGGAACTCCATAGATCTGGGAAGATGATGGTGGTATCGAGGAGCCCCATATATCCGGGGAGATGCTGGCAGTTTCGAGGAGTCTCATAGATCTGGGGAAATGCCGTCGAATTTGGGGTACCCCATAGATCCTACGAGACACCAGTGGTGTCGGGGCACCCCTTAGGTCCTGGGAGTCACTATCGTATTAAGGGTGCCCCATAGATCCTGGGAGACATTGGCGGTTTTGAGGAGCCCCATAGATGTGGGGACATGCTGGTAGTTTCAGGGAGCCCCATAGATCTGGAGAGACACTCTTAGTTTTGAGGCATCCCATAGATCTGGGGAGATGATAGCGGATTCAAGGAGCCCCACAGAGTTGGGTAAATGCCGTCAGATTTGGGGCGCCCCATAGATCCAACGAGACACCGGCGGTTTCGGGGCACCCCATAGGTCCTGGGAGTCACTATCATATTCAGGGTGCCCCATAGATCCTGGGAGACATCAGCAGTTTTGAGGAGCCCCATAGATCTGGGGAGATGATGGTGGTTTCGAGGAGCCCCATAGATCTGGGCAAATGCCATCGGATTTGGGGCACCCCAGAGATCCTATGAGACACTGGCGGCTTCGGGGCACCCCATAGGCCCTGGGAGTCACTATCATATTCAGGATGCCCCACAGATCCTGGGAGACATCAGCAGTTTTGAGAAGCCCCATAGATCTGGGGAGATGATGGCAGTTTCAGGGAACTCCATAGATCTGGGGAGATGCTGGTAGTTTCGAGGCGCTCCATAAATCTGTAAGAGTCGGTCAGAAAATCAGCATTGTCTCAACATTGTCATCAGGAACATGAACAGTACATTACCTGACGACGGCCTGTTTGGAGTGCAGCGGCCAGTCCCAAGGACGGAATGTGCGGTACAAGGTTCCTGGAAGGTACCTGGCTGGAACCGATAGAGATAACCGCATAGCTACTGTCAAAAAGGATGAATTGCCACTGTTGGCATAACACCGATGAAGAAATCATGAACTTTAGATGAACTTTGCTTCATTATAATACCAAAACACACCTCCTGGTCGAAGGCTACCCGCCTCCAAGACTAACCACGCCTCGGACACTGACCCCGCACCTGCGTGATAGCCTCACTCAAGAAGGGCGGAGATATGATAATCGTATTCTGAGAAGGGTGGAGACTCCTGAGGCAGAGGTGGAGCAAGGTGTGTTACTAAGCATAAAAGATGACTTCTGAACAACGGAAGTTGGAAGCTTCCCCACCAAGGACCACGACGATCGACGACGCAGCATCAGCTGGACCCGGGACCGTTAGAACGTCGTGAGATCAGCGGTGGTAGCTATAACCCCTCTTTCTCCTCTCTCTAAACTTTACTTTACTTTTCTCCTTTCTTTCACCCATCTCTAACTATCGCGTGCCTCCCCACAGGCAATGCAATAAAGTTTTACAGTGTGATTACTGCCATCCCCTATGGTGTTGGTCACCTTAATTTTGCACTTTCGAGATCGTAGCAAACGAACCATCATGAGTCCACCGAGTGGACCGTGACAAAGGCTTAAAGGAAAGTGTTGCACAGTGACTTGACTTGTGAGGGTGTTTGGCACGTTAATGAGCCCTCTGGTGCTGACTTCCTGAACTGCAGATCCTGAAAGATTGAAGAAGGCCCTAGAGATTTAAAGTCAGCAGCAAACCTCCAAGTTTCCGAGCATGTTCGTGGGCTCCAGTGAGGGTCATCCCTGAAAAGGCCATGGAGGGAATGACCAGAAAGGGGACTGTCCCTGGGGGCTGGTGAAGCAGGAAGTCAGAGGCACTGCTTAGAGGTGGAAAAAACAAATGTAGAATTTGGCTGTGAAAACCCTTGATGTGTTTCACCAAGCAGAACAGTCAAGCCCTGACCCCCATCCTCTGGGAAAGGGGTCCCATTACCTCCTGGGATGCTTGGGGCTTTTCCAAGGAGCAGTGGGAGTGTGCAATGCCGAGTGCAGGACAGGATCGGCAGAGGGCGGGTGAGGAGGCAACAATGCCGTGGGACTATAAGAACCTGGTGTCTTCTCATGGGCCTCAGTGGAAGAGACAGCAGCCAGGGTGGAGAGGAGAAGGGTCTCAATTTTGTTGGCTGGTGGTGATCTCACCTGCTGCAATGCCCTCAGTCATCCCCATTGCAGGCTGTCCTACACTGTCCTATGCCTGTGCTGGTTTCCCCGCAGACATTAGCTACGTCCCCTTTTCCCCAACGCACTCGGGCCTTGGGATCTCCCAAGCCAGACTGATGCCCTTCTGTCCTTACTGGCTGTTGCTTCAAACACACACTGTGGTTAAGCAAGGGTTGGCCAAGGCCTGTGAGTTGCCCACAACCTGTCTGCCTTCTTCTAATACCCTGATCATGCTCCTCTCACACCCAAGCTATCACAGCCTGACACTTGCTTGAATCTTCTATTTCTCTCTGTATGCCAGCCCTGAAATACCTGTCCTCCTTCTGTTGACTCGAAATCAAAACTCAGCTTATTTCACTTCAGCAGGATGCCCCACTACCCCTGTGTCCTGGTTTCAGCTGGGATAGAGTTAACTGTCTTCCTGGTAGCTGGTACAGTGCTATGTTTTGAGTTCAGTATGCGAAGAATGGTGATAACACTGACGTTTTCAGTTGTTGCTCAGTAGTGTTTACACTATAGTCAAGGATTTTTCAGCTTCTCATGCCCAGCCAGCGAGAAAGCTGGAGGGGCACAAGAAGTTGGCACAGGACACAACCAGGGCACCTGACCCAAACTGGCCAAGGGTGTATTCCATACCATGTGAAGTCCCATCTAGTATTGGAACGGGGAAGTTGAGGCGGGGAATCGCCACTCGGTCTAGCTGGGTGTCGGGTCGGTGGGTGGTGAGCAATTGCCCTGTGCATCATTTGTACATTCCAATCCTTTTATTACTACTGTTGTCATTTTATTAGTGTTATCATTAACATTATTAGTTTCTTCTTTTCTGTTCTATTAAACCGTTCTTATCTCAACCCATGAGTTTTACTTCTTTTCCCGATTTTTTCCCCATCCCACTGGATGGGGGGGGAGTGAGTGAGCAGCTGCATGGTGCTTAGTTGCTGGCTGGGGTTAAACCATGACACAGGAACATTAATTTGCTCGGATAGGTCCCAATTTCCTTCTTGCAGAGCTTGAGCTTTCACCTGCTGCCAGAATTTCAGGGCATTGTGGGGACTGACAGTAATTCGAGCTGGTGGAAGGATCCAGGGCTGTCCTTAGCAATGCAAGCCTCCCTGTAATTGTCCCTCCTTTGGTGTTCCTGCAGACCCCCCAGGTTTAGAATCCTTCATATTATTGTCCATGGGATCATCCCAATCCTCTGATGTTTCGTCTGGCAGAGGGGGGTAGAGGCATGAGGTCTCCTGTTCCCCTCCCCATGCCCGGGGGGGGGCTATTCAGCCCATCTCGATCCTCTGAATCAGGTGGCAAGGGGGGGTGGGCAGGTTAACCGGTGCCTCTACCATTTCAGTGGGGCATACGTCACTACCAGGAACCAAGTCCTGGGGCTGCTTATATGTTCCATCTTTAATAGTCCAAGGATGTCCTGAGGGCCGCTCATCATCAGTCATCAACGAAAGGGTTCTTTAGTCAACCCCGTGGCTTTGGCCACCCTGCGCGCTTGTCAGAGGACTGGGCAACAGACCCCACGTCCTCTGTGGCAGAGGACTGCCCTCCCCCCCATGATAGGGACGTCTGGCTCCTTCATCCTATCCCTTTGTTCTTTAATGTCTTGGATGGTTTCAAGGAGCTGGTGCCACGTCATCAGGAGGCTGGCTGCCTCCTTAGACCCTCGGGACGCACTGTCAAACAGCTTGTCCCCGAGTCCTTGCCACACAGGCACACTAAATGCAGTCACTCTATCTGCTTTATATCTGTGTTGCTTGCCCCATAAGAGCATTTTCCGCAATATCAACTCTTGTACTTCAAGTCCTCTCTTTTACAATATTACTTTCCACATGTTTACAATTCCAGCGTCCTCTTTACTGAGGGTCACGCCCATGTTAGCAGCAGCTCACCTGTTTATCTCCAGGTGTCAAGTATTGGTCTGGGCTAGCAGCTCTTCCCACCACTCTCAAGCTATGCTGGGCTCTGTCTCCACTGCTCTCCTCGCAGTCAAAAGCATTATGTACAGCATCACGTCGGGGTCACCAATTGTCGCAGCTGAGACGGACAAACAACACGTACGCATTCTTATAGTACAAGCAAAGAAGGTTTTTTTATTACTCCAAGCCAGCAAATTTATATTGGTTACACTTGTTACCTTGTACATGTCTGTCCCTTATTGGTCAAAAAGTTGTCAGAAGTTGTTTTTCTCACCCTTCATTGGGTGACATTTTCAGGTTCCTTATCACAACTGCAAACGGTCAACACATTCCTTAAACTTAGTTTCTCAGGCATGCTTCTCATCCTTTCTTGTTCTCTCACAGGAACACTGTAATCATGTCAAGGTCAAATATCCTCCCCAGGCCCCTCGGTCCACCCAAGGTCCTCCACAGACCAGGACTCCCAAACCCAGCAAGCGGCGTAGAAGTAGCCTCCTGACTGGCGCCAGTGGGGTAGACCTGTCCTCCCTAACCGGACAGGCGGCATAGGCCTGGACTCCCTTCGGGCACGGGCAGGGTAGACGTATCCTCTCTAGCTGAGCAGGCGGGGTAGACAAGGCCTCCCTAACAGTGCCGGTGGGGTAGACCTGGCCTCTGTACCTGTGTGCGTGGGTTATACCAAGCCTCCCTAACCGCAGGGGCGGGGTAGACCTGGCCTCCCTAACAGCGCGAATGGGGTAGTCATGGCCTCCCTAACAGCACGAACGGGGTAGTCCTGGCCTCCCTACCCTCGTGGGTGTGTTACACAAGTCTTCCCTAATTGCACAGGCTGGGTAGACCTGGCCTCTCTAAACACGTGGGTGGGGTAGTTCTGGCCTCCCTACCCTCGTGGGTGTGAGGTATATGAGGTAATCTGAGTCTGACAACCTCATAGGCCACAAGGAGGAGATGGTTGGGAATGCTATGGTGAGGTCAGCTATGCCTCAGGATCTCATGGGACAGCAGGAGGCACAAGGCTGGGAAGGTGGCTGGGAGGTCCCTTCTGTCCTTGGAGTTGATAGGCCAGCAGCAGGAACATGGCTGGGAAAGGGACTGTGAGGTCACTTCTTTCTGAAGGAGCTGATAGGTCAGCCCTTGACTCATGCCTGGGATATGTGCTTTTACGCTCACATCTGCCAGTGTCTCTGGCAGGCCAGCAGAAGCGTGTTGATTGTGAGAATCCCTTTCCCCAAGTACCTGGTAGGCCCGTCCAGGACGAGGGCTCGGATATGGCTTCTCACACCTCTTCTGCCTGAGTACATGATGGGACAGCAGCAGGCACGTGGCTTGGAAGATCGTGGTGAGGTTACTTCTGTCTGGTCAGTTGACATGCCACAAGAAGGCTGATGGGTTGGGCTGTCACTCCGACACCAATTCTGTCTGAGAAGCTCATAGGCCAGTAGGAGGCACATGGCCATGAAGGCGAGTGTGAGGTCACTGGAATCTCCAGTCTCTTGGGGTCATTGACCATCAGCAGACACATGGCTGGCATGTCGACTATGACATCACTTCTGCCTGAGAATCTGGTAGCCAGCAGCAGGCACATGACTTGGTGGTTGTTCTGTACATGGAGGTTCTGGCTTCTCACGTCCCCAGTAAGAAAGGCACGCAGCCTCTGTGCAGTGTCATTTAAAATGCCATTTGATAGAGGAAACACTACAAACAGTGAATAAGGCCAATACATGCAGGGCTGTATTAGGAGAGGCGTGGCCACCCAGGCAAGGGTGTTGTCATTCCTCAGTGAGATGTGGACACATCTGGACTAGTGTGTCTGCGTGTGGGGTTCTTCCCTGGTCTGGAGGAGTGGGGAAGAACTGGAGTGGTCCCAGAGGACATCTGCCAGGATGGGGCCTCTTTGGAGAGGCTGAGGGACTTGGCCTTCTTTAGCCTGGTGGAGTGGAGGCTGAGGGCACTATAGTAGTAGAGTGCACCTGCTTGAAGGGTGGCTTCAGAGATGATGGAGCTTTTCTTGGTAGTGGGAAGAGAAGGAAACCTGCGCAAAGCACAGCTTGGAAGGTTCAGACTGGATGTGTTGAGAAAGAAATGTCACTCAAAGGGTAGCCTTGTGGTGCAAGAGGTCACCCAGAGAGAGCCCGGATCAGCCCATGGCCTTGTGTTTCAAGGAAAATCCAGCCAGGCTGGAGAGACATCCATGAAGGAACAGAAATGCTGGGGTGAGAGCTAGGTGGGAAAGCAAGATGGCCATCAACAGCCTGAAGGGAAAGAGGTAAGTAATGGGACAGTTTATGACAGCCTGCAGTAGAGATGGCCAAGTGCTCTGGCCAAACAGGTCCAAGGGATTTGTCACTTTGGATTTGACAGTAGCTTCTGCCACTGAGGCCTACCAGGCAGAACTTGTTTTGAGTCTCTGGACTTAGCTTCTTCCTCACCCCTGCTTGGGGAAACCAGGATGCACTGTACAGTTTTCCTACACTTGGCATTGCTCACCCTCACATCTCGCTGCCCCCAGGAAGAGCCCTGACCCACATGTCAGGGACAGAATCTGTCTTCCCAGGGCCTGGAGATCAGGCCTTGGCCTTTCTGCTTCATAAAACAAACCAAATATTTTCTCAGCATTGTAGCCACCTTCACAGTGCTTTTGCCTACCTGCAATCACAGCCTCCATGTATCTGCTCTAACGAGTCCCTGGGGAGGCTTTGTCAGGAATGGCCCTCAGTGGGCTCCATTAATTCTTCAAGGTACTTTGCTTCTGACTTTGGCTTCTTGAGAAGTTTCTTTCAGTCTGCTCTCAGTAGCTGAGGTTCATGGACTCAGCCTCAAATACACCATGGGGCTCATTAGGATACAGAAAGTTCTAACGAGCCTTGTGTCTTCCTGCAATTATCTCCAAGTCTTCAAGACTTGTACGGCTAATTAGAAAAATGTCATAGTGTAGTTAAGGAGGAAGATTTCAAAGTGCATCTATACCCATGATTTTTTTCTTTTAAAGAACAGTTTTTCTTACTTTTCAGTTTAGAGAAGAGGTAATATAGAAGCATTCTGCAAGTGATACTGATCCAGAGTGTCTCCTCAGGAGGTCTGGACAGCTAGGAAAAGCAGTCCCTTGAGGTCTGACACTGGATGGACACCCTTGCTCCTCACCTCTCAAACCTCACCCCTTCTGACATTGGCCACCTGGGGCTTACATCTTTGTTCCTTGCCTCAGACTTCTCCACTGATCTCTACAGCTGGAGGTTACAGCTCCATTGCACCATCTCCCCCCTGCTCTCCTTAGAGAACTGGCTGCACACAGGCCCAGAAGAATTTTTCCTATTTGCAAGCAAAGCAAAGAAAATCATAATCAAGTTTCATAAACAATAAGTCGCACTCCTCAACAGCTTGCGAAGTACAAGCTTCCCCTAATGAGGCTGCCTTTCTACAAGAGATAATCTTAAGAGAAATGTTTGTGATGGATACAAAAAAGTTAGATATAAACACAATTAAAGAATTGGCTAAAGAGACAATTAGACTACTGCAAGACAGGCAAGCTCTTAGCTCCCTGAAGCTCAAAGCAGCTCGTAGGGGAGAGGTATCTGAATGAACAAAGAGCAAGGGAAGGAGAGAAGTGGAGCATCATGGAAAGGGCCTTTGCCTAGGCAGTCTGCATCTGAAAAGATGACTTTCACAAATGGCCATTTTGTCAGGACAGGTGTAACTACATGAAAGACTAGAGCAACTAAATACACCGAAGAACAAGCAGAATAGTATTAGCGAAGTAACAGGGGAGTTCTGATATTTCTTTGGAATGTCCTCTGTAAAGGGTCATGGAATTGGTAGGGGTCTCTTGAGAGTGAAGCCAAACCAAAGTTGTGCCCATCTTTTAAAGAGTCCAGAAGTGCAACCCAGGGAGCCACAGGCTGTACAAGGTCACTTGGAGATGAGGAGTGTGCCATTGAATGACTCCTCATGGGTGACATTTCTGGGCACCTAAAAAAGGAGAACATTGGCATGGACTTCCCAAGGGTAAATCAGGCCTTGCCCACCTGACTGCCGTCATGATGAAGGAAGTGCATTTGTGCACGAGGGGAGCACGGTGGATGTTGTTTACCTCCATTTCAGCAAGACTTTTAGCACAGTCTCCCTCAATATTCTTCTGCTCAAGTTAGGACATTGCAGTCTGGATGGACAGACAAAGAGATGGGCAAAGCACCAGTTGGATGATGAGGCTGAGAGCAGTGGTGAAGGGGCCATACCCTACCTGGAGGCCAGTGGGACATATTGGGGTATTGTGGGGCTGCACAGGGGACTCTCCTGGGTGCTGTGCAGTTTAACACCTGTATCCATGACCCAGAGGACGCAACTCTCACCACGTTTGTTGATGGCACTATATTGGGAGGACCATTCCTGTGCCTTGGGATGCCATTCAGGGGAATCCTAACAGGCAGAAGGACTGTCCTGTCAGGAACATTGTGAGATACAGAAAATACAAAGGCCAGATCCTGTGCCTGGGATAGACTAAAACCCTGCAGTGGCAGGGGAAGGGGACTGCCTGGCCAGAGGGCATCTCTGAGGAAACAGCTCTGGTGGTGGTGTGGGACAGAAGGCAAAACACAATCCAGCAGTGATCCACATGATCCAGGGCTACCTGGTAGCAGATGTGGCCAGCAGTGTCCTGGAGAGTAGAAAGAGGAGCCTCACCAAAAGAGTGAGGGAAAATATTGTCTCCCTTGCCCATCACTTGTCAAACCACCTATACACCACTGTGTCCATTTTTGGGACCCTAGTTCAAGTGTCCCAGGTCTGGCTAGGGTGGGGTTCACTTTCTTCGTAGCAGCCCCTATGGTGTTATGTTTTGCATTGATGCCTAAAACAGTGCTGATAACACACCAGTGTTTTAGCTGTTGCTGAATAGTGTTTGCACAGCATCAAGGTCTTCTCTGGACACACCTCCCTGAACACAGCTAGGGGTATGCCACACCTCCTGAGATTCCTGGGAACATCCACCTTCTTGTCCACGGGAGTGGGTTCCTTGTGCAAATTTCCTGGCATATCAGCAGACCAATGGGGTGCTTTAGGCTACAAACAGAAATGAAAGCAAGCCTGTGACTGGGGCACTATCAGCTTAATTGCTAAAAGAGGGGGAGATGGAGGGATCTCAGAGCTGCCAGGTTCCTGCTGAAGATTTAAGGCCTCTGAGACAGCAGCAGAAGATAACAGTTTTGAACTGGCCTAGCCTTTAGATCATTTCACATGTGATGGCTCTGCTCCCCCAGTTCAATCATTGGCACCTGGAAACCGCCCCTGCTTTTCCTTCCTCTCCTCCCAAAACCTGACCAAGGGATGACAGGAAGGAAGGAAGGAAGCAGAAAGGCTGTAGGCCTCCATGAATCAGCTGGGTTCTGGCACTTGGAGGGCCACAGAGTCCTTGCATTGTGCATCCCATAAAGAATCCAGGCAGTAAGTGAGCCTGCAAGTCTGAATCAACAAAGTCCATGGACAGGCAAGGTTGTGTCTATGGCTGTGTCTGGAGACCAGTAGCCCTACAGCATAGACCAAGCTGGGGCTGAAACTCAGGCCTAGGCTTCAATGGTCACCTGGGCCCATGGACACAGGTATGGGTGGAAGCCGCAGGTGATGCTGCCCAGGGCCCTGACACTGCCATCTTAGACCCCACCTGCCAGTGCCCTCAATTGGCCAGATTCACATTCCCTGATGTCCAGGGTCTGCTCTCTGCTACTCTCCTTCTTCCCATCCCTGGGGATCTGGGAGACCACAATTTCATGGTCACTATTGCCAAGGTTGACATTGGCCTTCACATCCCTGACAAGCTCTTCCTCTTCTGGGAGTTCTAGGTCCAGGGGAGCATCAGATTGGATGGCCTATTTAGAAGCCGACTCACACAGAAGCTCCCACCTCATCAGTTGCCTGTCCCAGAGAGAATGTCCACACATATCTGAGCTGCCCTGACATCACAGAAGGCATCTCCAACTTCTCATCTCCTCTGTCAGTCTCTCCTAAACATGTTGTGTCTCCATTCACCAAATAACCCATGGGAGCTGTCCTTCCTCACCTCAGCTCTTATTCCACTCATCTCACAGTTCTGTCATGGCACACAGGGCTCCCGCTGTCCATGCCCCTGCTGGTGGGCATTGATGCCCATTAGGACTGCAGCACCTCAGATGTGTCTCCAGGGCCAAGGGCAGACTTGTAACAAGGAAACCTTCTGCCAAGTGCTGGGAGTCCTTGTCTAGAAGGGCTTTTCTTCTCAGCAGAGGCATGCTGGAGTAGATGGCAGGTGGCAACATCATGATGAATGATGTTTCCACAAAGAGCCAAAGCTGCAGTCCCCAAGGCCAGAGAGAAAGAGGCCTGGGCTGTGCAGCCCTGGCAGGAGAGGGGTTTGCTGTCCCAGGCGACTCTGCAGCAATGTGGGACCTGTGCCAGAGGTGAAGCTCATCTTCAAGAAGGACAAGTCCCTGGGGGAGGACAGCCTGTGATCCAGCTACACTGTGGACATCATGCTGGGGGTCGACCAGCTAGACAGCAGCTCCACAGAGAAGGACCTTGAGGTCCCAGAGGACAAGCAGCTGAGCATGGGCGAGCAATGCCCCCTCATGGCAAAGGCCAACAGCCTCCTGGGCTGCATTAGGAGAAGCATTGCTGGCAGAGGGAGGGAGGTGATCCTTCCCCTCTACTCAGCACTGCTGAGGCCACAGCTGGAGTGCTGTGTCAAGTGCTGGGCTGCCCAGTGCATCATACTTGTTGACCTACTCAAGCAAGTCCAGCAAAGGGCCACAATGCTGGTTTACAGGACTGGAGCATCTTTCCTAGGAGGAAAGGCTGAGAGATGTGGGACTGTTCAGCCTGGAGAAGAAAAGGCTGAGGGGGATCTTCTTAATGGGTATAAAATTCCATCTGAACCCAAGGAAACAGTATTTGACTGTGTGGGTGTTTAAACACTGGAACAGGCTGCCCGGAGAGGTTGTGGAGGCCCCATCCGTGGAGGTATTCCATACTCACCTAGATAAGGTGCTGAGCAACATACTCCAGCTGAGCCTTGCTCAGCTGAGGGGGCTGAACTAGATGATCTCCAGAGGTCCCTTCCAATCTCAACATGCCTGTGATTCTGTGAGTAGAAAGGAGACAAGTAAGACAGAAAGGAATGAACAACACATAGCCTTGACTGCAAATATGGTGGGATCCCATGGAGAAGATCCAAGCTGGAACAGGGGACAAGTGTGAGGAGGAAGGAGCAGCAGAGTTGTTCTTTAGTGACTGTTAACCCCCTCTTCACCATCCCCCATGCTCCTCTTGGGGTTGGGATGATGTCGTGGTTTAACCCCAGCCAGCAACTAAGCACCATGCAGCCACTTACTCACTCCCCCCCACCAGTGGAATGGGGAAGAAATTGGGAAAAGAAGTAAAACTCGTGGGTTGAGATAAGAATGGTTTAAAAGAACAGAAAAGAAGAAACCAATGATAATGATAACACTAATAAAATGATAACAGTAATAATAAAAGGATTGGAATGTACAAATGATATGCAGTGCAATTGCTCTCCAGCCGCCAATTGACACCCAGTTAGTCCCCGAGTGGTGATTCCCCCCCGCCCCACTCCCCCCAGTTTATATACTAGATGTGATGTCACATGGTGTGGAATACCTCGTTGGCCACTTTGGGTCAGCTGCCCCGGCTGTGTCCTGTGCCAGCTTCTTGTGCCCCTCCAGCTTTCTTGCTGGCCAGGCTTGAGAAGCTGAAAAATCCTTGACTTTAGGCTAAACACTACTTAGTAACAACTGAAAACATCAGTGTTATCAACATTCTTCACATACTAAATGCAACACGTAACACTATACCGGCTACTAGAAAGAAAATTAACTCTATCCCAGCCAAAACCAGGACAACACCACACTGAGGACAGCAGACACTACACTGGAGGGCAGGGCTGCCATCTCAGAAAGACATAGACAGGCTGGAGGGATGGGCCAAAAGGAACCTCATGATATCCAATAAAGACAAATCCAAAGTCCATGCCCCAAGGTGACCTAAGCAATGACAGAGGCCAGTGGCTGCATGCCTGGGTAGCAGCTCTGTGGGAGAAGTTCTGGTGGTCCTTGGGTTTCATTAGGCAAAAGATGAGCCATCAGCAGAGAAGGCGAACGGCATCCTGGGTGTATGAGAAGGAGCACAGAGAGGGGAAGTGATTACCCCCCTCTGCTCAGCACATTGTAGAACAGATCCAGAATACTTGCCAAGGTTTTGACCCCACAATACCCGAGAGACCTTGGTAAACTTGAGCCAGATCAGTGGAGGGGCACCATGGTGGTCAGGGCAGGAGCACTTGGAATGTGAAAAGAAGCTAAAAGAGCTGGGCTTGTTTGTCTGGGAGAAAAGAAGATGATGGGGGAACATGCAGCAGCATTGCACTGTTCCCAGGAAGACTAAGTCAGGCTCATGTCCATGGTACAAGACACAAGGACAAGAAGCAATGGGCTGAAACAAGAGAAGGTCAGGGTAGTTACAGGAAGAAACTTTTCCAACATGACAATAGTCAAGTGCTGGAAGCCATTACCCAGAAGGTGTGTGCCAGCTCTATCCCAGAAAGTGACCAAGCCATGTTTGGATGAAGCCCTGAGGAATCTGGTCTGACGCTGTCTTGGGCAGGAGGTTGGTCGAGAAACCTCCCAAGGTCCTTTCCAGCCTGAATGATGCTGTCCTTCCTTCCCCTTCATGTCTTCAAATGAGAGAAAGCTCCCAGGTTCTCCCTGACCACAGAAGTACTTCACATCAGGTGCAGGGCTGCTTCACAGGTGTCCCCAAACAGCCCTGACCACATCCTTTGCTTCCCTTTTCATTTCCCTCTGCCCAAGCTGTTCTCTGCTACCCTCCAAAAGAGTAGCCTGCCATGTTAATCCTTTCCCCATTGGCCCTGCATCTCTTGTTTTGCACCCTCTTATGGTACTTCTGAGATGGTTGCTGTAATGTTTATGACCATGGGTGCCACTCAGTTAACCGTGTCATTCTCTTTCTTTACCCGTAATGTCCTGCAGTTCCCCATATTGCTATCTTGCCAGAGCCATTGGCCCACAAGTCTTAAATGTTGACACATTGGAGTTTCTGTCCAGAGGCATTTTGACACCCTTGCGGCTTTGGCCAACAGAGACATCCTGAAGTTTTTCAAGGGGAAGGGGGCAAGGTCTGCACTGGGAGCAGAATAAACCCCATGATGTTTCAGCCAACCTGACCCTGGAACTGGCAATACCCCACCCTTTGCTGGGAGGCTGGACCAGAGATCCCAGCACTCCCTTTCCCAACAACCCTTCCATAAGCCTGTGCCTTGCAGTGTGCCCCAGGAGAAAAGATTCAGCTGGAGGTGGGGGTCTCTACAGCAGAGGGTCATAGGACAACTCAGGGTGGAATGGTCCTGTACTCAGGAGGTCTCAAGTTCTACCTTTGATTCCAAGCAGGGCCAGCCAGCTCTCAGGTCCAAGCAGATTGCTCCATGAACGTCAGCATCCCCATACAGAGTCCGCACATGGGCCAGGCATCGAAGCCACCATTACGGAAATGGAGACAAGGCATTTGACCAGCTCCTTGAACCCAGGAATCGGTATGCCGTGCCTCCTGAGATTCCTGGGAACACCTAAGCTTTATGTGCAGAGGAGCATGAGTCCTCTTTTGGTCTCCTGGGCAGTCTCCTGGTAAATGAGGTGCTTCAGGCTGTGAAGAGAATCCAAAGAATCTTTTTGACTAGGTTAGTTTCATTCTACATGTTGAGATGCAGGACAGATGAAAGGAGTTCAGAGCTCCCAGGGCCTCTGCTGCACAATTTGGACTTCAGAGACTGGAAATGTCAGTAACAGTCTTGTGTTAGTGTACAGGGCAATGTTGGCTTCCTTTGTGCCTTTGCACTAATCTGGGATCTGTCCCTCTGCTGCCTTTGGCTAAAAAAAAAACATCTCCCCTCTTCCATCTCCCTCTCCTCCACAAAACAGGGAGAAAAGAAATGAGGCAGGGATAATTTAAAGGGCAATGCTGTCTAAGAAGTGTAACATGTAAATGACAACAAAGAACTAGCTATGAGAGAAAAACCACTGCTTTAAGAGCTCATGCCAGAGGCTAACTACCGAGAACTTATGGCTCTTTTGTCATGTCAAAATGAATGTTGGGAATGAAATGAAAGTGCTTTAATTAATCATAATGAAGAAGAAGAAGGAATTCCCTTACAGCACTGTGCTGTTACTGTTCTTAGTGATAGTACTACTATTTCCACAACATCCTTGAGAGCTGCTTTATTGTTCTCATTTCCAAAGCTCAGCCTACTCTGAACACCCAAGGACTACCTCAAATCTCTGCAGCCCAAATCTCTCCAACCTTCTCTCATCCACACTCTTTTACCCCAGGACACTTCTCACCATCACTTCAATACACTGCCCAGTCTCTATTTTGCAGCTGGGTGAAGTCAGGGTATGCCCTTGCAAAGCCTTCCCTTCAAAAGTCTTTCCTACGTGCTAATCCCACTGGTGTCACCTCATGCTGTGTACCGCTCCTTCCTCCTTCTGCAAAGCTCCATTGGGTGGGCAGTTTTCCTCTTTCTGTCATACCCATTCACCTTTGCAATCTTTTTGTATTGTATGCATATCAAATATTGTCTCAGGAAAAACATTCATCCTCCCCCCCGCCCCGCAGCATCCGCCATTTCCAATTGCAGGCTGAGATATTTCCCCTCTTGGACTAGACATTGTGCAAAGCTGCTCCATATGTGGAAACACACTTCAGAGCTGCATAGGCATTTGGGCTAAAAACCCACACCAGGCTAGTTTTTCAAAGAGACAGTTTCAGAGCTGCAAAGCCGATTCCATACATAAATGCTTGTGCTGGTTTTGGCTGGGAGAGTGTTCATTTTCTCCATAGACACTTGTGTGGGACTATGTTTTGGATTTGTGCTGAAAACAGTGTTGATAACACAGGGATGTTTTAGTTACTGCTGAGCAGTGCTTGCACAATGTCAAGGCCTTTTCTGCTTCTCACACTGCTCTGCCAGCGAGTAGGCTGGAGGTGCACAAGAAGCTGGGAGGTGACACAGCTGGGACAGCTGACCCCAACTGACTAAAGGGATATCCCAGACCATATGGCATCGTGCTCAGCAATAAAAGCTGGCAGAAGAAGTAAGGGGTGCGGGGGTGTTGGAGTGATGGCGTTTGTCTTCCCAAGTAACTGTTCTGCGTGATGGAGCTCTGCTTTCCTGGAGATGGGTGAAGAGCTACCTGCTGATAGGAAGGAGTGAATGAATTCCTTCTTTTGCTTTGATTGTGTGCCCAGCTTTTGCTTTACCTATTTAACTGCCTTTAACTCAACCCACCAATTTTCTCACTTTTCCTCTTCCAATTCTCTCCCCCACCTCACTGCTGGAGAGTGAGTGAGTAACTCTGCAGTGCTTAGTTGCTTGTTGGTGTTAAACCATGACAAACAGATACTCCACAGCTCTCTGGGACCCTATTCCAGTGCTGGACTGTCCCCCTAGTTATTTTTTTATTATTATTCTTTATGTCAAGATAGTCAAGCATTACACAACTCAGTGCAAGACAACATAGCGGGGGAACATGACCTTCATCTCTTTTTTTAGCTGATTGCACGCAGGGACACTGTAGATAGTCCATGGGGTCTAGCAAGTGGTTTCTCAAACCTGAAGGTAGTCATCTCTTCATCGGTTGTGTCACCCTCTGGGCTTCATTGACTACAGACCATGCTTTGACTATTTCCCTTTAATATTACATAGGTCAGACACAGCTTGAAGTAGCTATTTGCATTAAAATGCTTAGGGGCACTGAAGATACTCTGGCGTACAAAGATATCGTGGTGGGGCAGGACCTAACAGGAATGCCTCAGGACACCTTTCCCCTTCTTGAGGAGGATGAAAGCCAGGCTGGACATGTAGTTTTCTTTGAGCAAATATGGGATGCCTTTGTTCAGGCAACCACGTACCCCAGTGGGACATTTGGTACTATTTAGGACTATTTTACATACTCTGTAGTATCACTTTGTCCGTAGGAGTCTCTTCAAGGCAATTCTCACTTCCTTATTCCTCAGGCTATAGATGACAGGGTTAAACATGGGGGTCACAACTGTGTAAAGCAGGGCAAGGTATTTGTCAGCATCTACAGAATCCCTTGACCGTCGCTTTAAGTAGGTGACTGTGGCTGATCCGTAGAAGAGCGTCACCACCCCAAGGTGCGAAGAGCAGGTGGAGAAGGTTTTGTGCCTGCCCAGAGCTGAAGGTATTTTCAGAATTGCCCTGATAATTTGAATGTAAGAAATAACTATTAAGGAGAAGGGAAGGATGGCAAATACCAGGATGATGGTGTACAGCATCACTTGGTGCCAGAAAGTGTCGGCACAGGCCAGTTCCAGCAGAGGGGGAACATCACAGAAAAAGTGGTGAAGGTCATGGGATGCACAGAAGGGCAAAGTGAACACCTGGTAGGTCTGTCCGACTTGCACTGGAACGACAGCTATCCACGACCCCACCACCAGTCTGATGCAGAGACCCCTGCTCATGATGAGGGTATAGTGCAGGGGGTCACATATGGCTGTGTAGCGGCCATAGGCCATGGCAGCCAGGAGAAGGCATTCGATGCTGCCCAACAAAACCAGGAAATACAGCTGGGCAGCACAGCCAAGGAAGGAGATCCGGCCATCTTCCATCAGGAAACCCACCAGCATTTTTGGCAGAGTGACTGACGTGTAGCAGACCTCCAGGAAGGACAAGTTCCTCAGGAAGAAATACATGGGGCTGTGGAGGCTTGAGTCCACCACTGTGATGAGAGCAATCAGGCTGTTCCCTGTGAGGACCACAAGGTAGATGACCAGGAATGTTGCGAAGCACAGGCCCTGCAAGCTGGAGTGGCCAGAAAATCCCAGAAGTATGAATCCAGATCCAACAGTGTGATTCTCCAAGCCTTTTCTTTGGGACATTTTCCCTGTACAGAGCAATCCAAACAACAGGCTCTTAGAGGATGCTGATGGCCTGTCCACCATCACGCACACTTCTAGCCTAGAGAAAGACTACAAACATCCGCACACATGTGATTGCAGGGTTAGGCGAGCTTGACCAAGATCGGCATGAATGTTTGCAAACCTAACATGGGTTGCTTGCTGCAGGGAGGTTTGTAAAGAGAGGAGAGAACAGAATCCTTGACCCTGAATGGCTGGGTTTTGTCATCTTCAGAAAAGAAACTTGACTTCCTTTTTTAGAGAATAGAATACCTGGTGACAGATGAGAAAAAAGGCAGAAAAGGGATAAATACTAGCCACTTCAGCAACAGTCTTGCTTACACTCCTGGTCTGGATCTTGTAAGAGCTGCTTTCAGTGTAAGACAATGAAGAAGAAATAGGGTTCAAAGGAGGAAAGGGAGGGAAAAGGGGAAGACAGAGCAAGGCAAGGCATAACTTGATTCTTAGACCTTAGTGAAAGAGATCAGTCCCAGCTCTCCTCTCTCACATGTAAGAGCTCACCCCCTGATGCTGTGTCCACACACAAAGATCTGGGAGACTATCTTAGATCCGAAGCATTAATTTTTACATGGTGAAGGGTGAATCCCATCAGAAGGAAAACAAGCTGCTCTCTGCCAGTGAATCCAGTGACACTGAGGCATGCATGGGACATTTTAACAAGACAGATCAGCAGCAGTTTATGCATAAATCACAAGTTTTCAGGGTGCCAAAAGACATTCTTATGCAAGCGATCAAATAGCTTCATGCAGTTTTCAGTCATACAGAGAAGAAAGTGATCAAAAGTGGGTGATGGCCCCACAGTACCCCGTTTTCCTGAACAGGTCAGGCTTTTATAACTTCTGAATGAGTCCTGAATAACTCCCCATTCTTAAACTTGCTGCTCTGTCACTTGGGTTTCTGAAGGGCTTGCAAATCCAGCTGAGGGCCCGTTCGCTCTGATCCCAAGCCTGCAATGCTTCCCAGTCCCCTGCAAGCCCTCGTAGAGGCAGAGCAATGCTCTTGCTGCCTGGGGAACTGAGCCTTCCCTTTGTGTTTCTCACCTTCTCAGAGCATAAAGACTCCTTGCTGGACACACTTGAAGGATGTGAGCTACAAGCACACAGCACCACTCTAGCAGGTCGCTTCTTAGGAAGAAGTGACTCAGCTGAAAGATGTTTAAGAATCTCAGTCCGACATGGGGAAGCAATATCCTCTTCCAGGCAGAGGACTGAGGATGCTGGCTGTGTCTCTCCAGCTATCAATAAGACCCTTTGAGAAGTCTTCTTAAACTCGGATGCATTAATGATGAGAACAACAGGTCAGAAAACGTGATAAAAGCATTCAGATTAGCCAAGTGAAAATTGCAGGGCAGTTTTCTCCCCAGAAAAATTGGAATTCACAAAAACACGTGGTCCTAATAGTTTGATTCTTTTTCCAAGGTATTCCTGCCTTTTTCCTGTGAGTTTTATCTATCTCCTAAAGGTGCCATTCAACATTCACAAGTTAACATCAGGGTTTGCGTGAGGCAAAAGTCACCATGATTGTTTCCTAATCTACCTACTTATTCATATACAGGTACAGAAAAATGAAATACTTTTATTTTCTGAAAAAAACCCTGTGACTTACCCACATTTATTTTAAATTAATGCTTTAACTCAAAGCTACCACTTACATGCAGATTATCCACATACCAGCATTTCCTGCTTGTTTCAAAATGTTCTCAAGCATACAGCCTATTCTTTTTAACGCTCAGATGTGCCAGTGCTTCCCAAGATCACAGGTAGAGCACGGTTCAGACTAGCTTTGCTCATGGGAAAATGCCAGAGTACTTCTTACATGGTGACTATCTCACGGGCAGAATTTCTTAAAGCTGAAGGAAGCCCGTTCCAGTGAGCTCAGCCAAGCTGGATAGATGCCTGCAGCTGCTTCTGGTAGTGTCTGTGCTGCCACACTACCTCCGTATTCCAGGGCATGCCAAAAGGGATTTACTGTTGTCAGGAGCCAAGAGGCAGGAACACGCTCTTCAGTCCATGATGCTGCAGGAGGCAGTGCTTACCTTTTTTCACTCCTTCTTTCCCCTGGAAACCACCTGGGTATGGTTCTCCAGACACCTCTCTGTCACTCTCACCTGGTTATAAGACAGTTAGTAAGCAGCCTCAGGAGAGAAGGTGGGGACGCGGGTGCTGCCACTGCTCCTCCCTGGATGCCCACGGCACCATGAATGATTTGAGAAAGACTGTCAGAAGCATGGGCGTTAGCCTGACTAGCAACTTCCAGCGTAACTATAGGTCTTTAAACAGTAGAAAAACTGAGGCATGAGGTTTAGCTGCTCAAAGGACAAGTGCCAAACTTGTGGAAGGAAAACCAAACCAAACAAAAAAGGCAAGCAGAAAATAAGCCTATTCAACCTGTGCTTAACTTCACTGTGCAGCAACAGGAAAGGCCCCTCTGTACCTCCACCTCCCCGGGTCCCATGTTATCTTCAAGGCGGAGGTGGCCCTGAGAGCTTGAACTCTGTTCTACGGAAGAAAGTGAAGATGGTCTTCAAGAACATGGACAAAGGGCAATGAACTAAATTTGAGATGGGCCATGAGAGACATTTCTCTTTGATGCGGCTAAATCTGCTTCTGAAGAGGAGCGCGCTAAGCTCCCTGGGTATTTAGTGCTGAGAGAGAAAAGTGAAATTTCTGATTGCCAGCTCACAGAAACTTCTCCCTAAGGAGATTCAAATGGTAATTAGCAGGTCCAGTGGGTCATTTAGCTCCTTTTTCCTGCTGAGGAGGATGACACTGTTGATTAGTTTTAGCCTGCTTTCAGTACATTCTGTTATTTTGGGTATCTCTCTTGAAAATCAGCCCACGGCCTTTCTTCCACCAAGATGCTGCCCCTCTAATGATGGGAGAAGGGAGTGTTCCTTGGAGGTTTCCCCTGTGTGGGGACACTGTGACCACAGATGAACTCCCTAGCTCTCGCCGAGGCTGGTCAGCACCATTTTGTCACATCTTTCAGCTGTGACCTAATCTGTAGAGGGGAAACTAGCTCTAGGAAGCTGGCTTCCTAAGGAAGAAGACATCCGTTTTTTCTGCTGTTCATGCCTGCCTGTGTATGTAGAGAAGCCATGTGGACTTTCCAGAGCCAGGGTGCCACTAGCATGTGCTCCTCCGTTACTGCTCCCTGAAGACACTGTACAGGAGAGCCCTGTACAGTTGATTTGTTGGTCTCATAAAACTGAACACTTTGTTGGGCACAAGAAGCCTCTCTCACTTCCCAGACACCTTGAAGCTTCACCACAAGCAGATCCCATCACAGGTGGCCTCAGCTAAGCCTGCAGGATTTCTCTGCCTCTTCCTTGTCCATACCATCAGATACTTTTCTTTTTACTCCCTAGCACTCGGTGCTGGTACCGCATAAGAAGGGAAGGTGCTGGGAGCAGCGGCTGTAGCAGTGGAGTGTCGCCTGGCATGCAGGCGTGGCGACCTGGTTCAGGAACGGCGACCCCCGTCCATCAGCTTGCGGACACCAATGTGGTGGACAGCAAATGGCGTTTATTAGTGGTCGACACGGTGTTATATACCTTTGGTTTACGACGCCACTTCCGTCTGCTTACATCGTAAATTAAACACTATTGGTCATTAGGAGAGGGGCTCTAACTTTCCGTACAACGCGAGATCTTCCGACTGCCAGGCCCTAATTACCTACATTTCCCCCCTCCCTATGCATCGTTAAATTAGTTAAATTAGTTATAAAAATTATATTAATACAATTAGCAAAAATTTTTAGTTTTATAAAAAGTCTTAAAAAATATATGTAATATATTATAAATCTAAGTAGAAAACTATATTAAAAACTATAAACACCGTAAATTAGTTAGTTAAGACAGGTAAGTAAGGAAGTTAAGGAGTAAGTCAGGAAATTGTTAGGGACAATGTTAAATATTCTTAAAGCATTTGTTGGTGCTCTACAAACATGATGTTAACGCTTTGTAGTCGTTTTTTGACAAACGACACGAGTTTTTTCAGTATACAAGGTCCGAAAATCAATGTCAGCAGAATTATCGTGACTGGCCCTATCAAGGAGGATATCAGGGTGGTTAACCACGGCGAACGGTTGAACCATGATTCGTACCAGTTTTGTTGCGCGTCCCGTTCTCTTTTTCGCTTTTCCAGTCCTTCTCGCAGTTTAGCCATGGTGTCTCTCACTACTCCAGTGTGATCCGCATATGTACAACACTCTTCCCTCAGTGCGACACATACTCCTCCCTGCTGTAAGAACATTAGGTCTAATCCTCTTCGATTTTGTAACACTACTTCGGATAGTGATCTAACTGATCGTTCTAATGCACTTATCGATTGTTCAATCCTTGCTAGGTCTTCGTCTACTGCTACTCTTAGGGCGCTGAATCCTTTGCTTTGGTGTACCAAGGATGTTACTCCCGTACTTACTCCTGCTGTTCCTAAGATCATTAAAGTGGCTACCGTTAGTGCTGTAAAGGGTTCTCGTTTCATCAAATGATGTTCTGGGGTAGCTTGATAGTTATAGACAAATTCTTCGGGATGGTACAAAATTTTTGGGACTATGGACACTTGGATACAATGTTCTGAGGACCTATCAAGGCTTTCTAATGACAAACAAGGCGTAACTCCGGTAGTAGAACAGACCCACTTGGCATTTTTGGCTGGTATTAACCATTTGGTAGAGGCTTTACTCAGCATCTTATTGGCACACAGTTGTTCTCTATGCTCTGGGACTTTGCCTACACACACTCCCTTCCCTACCACCTGTGATAACGTAATGCCTTGTTTTTCTGTGTCCCATATACACTGGGCCGGGTTTGCATCATTTGTCTGCATGGGTAGGTCACTTACTCCTATGGCCTCATAAAAGGGTGGTCTTATTCCATAACATAACCAGCAATGCTCTGTAAGATTTGGATTTGTCTCGTTCAATACTTGGAAGCTGGCTTGCATTATTTTCCAAAGAAGATTTTTGTAAGGGGTTTGGACGTTATCGGGGGTTGTAACTTCGATATCGTGTGTTTTGCTATATATCGATGTTGGTGGGTTGAGAACTGGATTAGGCCCGATCGCTTGGGGTGTTTGTGGGATTGTCTTAAGGATCTGTACCACTGTTCCTGGATCTTTGAAAGCGCTGTGAATGAATACTGACCACCTCCTTCCCACGACCCATCCCGTATTAGCCGGGTTCTGGATCTTCAAAACCAGATGGGAACAGGTACCTTTGTTGGCTAACCATCCATTGGATCTGAATTTTGGACGATTGCACCCATTTGGTCCCCATTCTACTTGCAAATTTTTGTCCTCTATTTCTGGTTTCCATCTATTGCTTGTCACGATGGTTTCACATCCCCAGTACCCACAAAACCAACGTCCTGGATAGTTACAGTAACTCCTCCCTGGGTTTGAACTAGGACACCAATACGTTCCCCATATTGATTTAGGACCTCCACGTTTAGGGAACAAATCGAAATTTGTTACCACGAAAGTTGGGGGGCCTGCTGTCACGTTTACCGCTATCACTCGATCGCTGGTGAGGTCTTGTAGGACCCACCTGAATGGCCGATGGGGATTGTAATCTGGTTCTGCCTTTCCTGCAATGATAAGCTTTAAAATCAGGATTACACAAAAGCATCGGAACTTTCCCTTGCCGAGGTTGCTTAGATATTGTCCGGGCTCCGCCGGTGCGGAATCTTCAGGTTCGGACGGGACGCTTGCCGGCTCGTCACTTTCTGTTGCCATCAGGAAGTATGGATCACGGGGGCATCCGATGATCCGGTCCTGTGGACAAAAACTCACAGTTTTCATTAGTTTTATTCTGGAGGTCTGGTTTAATGGACTTAAGCGGACACCACCTAACTTTTCCGTCTTTTTTGACAGCGCCGTACCCCCGCCCTGTAAGGACTAGCCTCCATCCTTGTTCCCATTCTCCTAACTCATTCCTGATTATAACTAGCGGGCCTTCTTCTAATGCTCGAGTGGCCCAATGTTTTTGGGTGGGACTATTTACTTCCTCCCCCCGGGGGAACTGATTCAGTGCTAACAGAGCAGTCGCTAAAAGGCGTGGTTGGTCCTTTTGGGGGATGGCGCCGGCAAAACCTTCTGTTTTTGCTAGTACTTCCAATTTGGATTTCAGGGTGTGATTTGCTCGTTCTACTATAGCTTGTCCTGTACTATTATACGGGATGCCGTGTGTTAAGGTAATACCCCATTTTGAAACAAATGCCTGGACTGACTTGGAAACAAAATTTGGACCATTATCTGTTTTGATCTGACTGGGGATACCTAGCCACGCCATGGTTGTTAGCCAATGTTGAATGGTTGCTTTGGAGTCAGTTTTAAGGTGTTGAGTGGCCGCGATCACTCCGCTATATGTATCTACGGTTACCGCTAACCACGCTCGAGGTTTTAGCAAGTGGCAGAGTGTAAAGTCTGTTTGCCACACCTCGGAGGCCTTAAGACCTCTGGGGTTGACTCCACTGGACCACAATGGTGCTTTTTGACAATGGGGACATGTGGCTACTATGTGTTTCGCATCAGGGACTGAGATTCCGCATTTCTTTGCTAACGCTTTAGCTTCGATGTGGAGAGACTCGTGTAATTGACGAGCGTCTCTTAGTGTCCACAGTCCTTTAGCAGCGGCATCTGCTTTGTCATTACCAGTTTGGAAAAACCCTCTGATTGGGCTGTGGCTGTTGACATGGATAACTGATATAGTGCCCTCTCGTGAGGATAACGCTTCCTCCAGTATCAAGGCCGTTGTAGATGTTGCCATGCCAGGCCTTGACATGGCCAAGCAAAGTTTGGCTACAAACATTGAATCAGTTACTATGTTGAGATGTTCTGTTGGGAACAGTCCGCATGCTAGTACTATGGCTGTCGCTTCCAACTGCTGAACTGAAAGAGCATGATCTGTCATTTTAATGCAGTACCATTGTTCTTCTGATTGCCATACTACTGCCGCGGTTGAGGTCGCTGAAGATGCGTCTGTGAAGACTGTTGGTCCTGGTTGAGGTCGGTCCATGACCTTTTCTGGAAGGTCGATGCTGACGATTGTTAGCATTTGAGTCCAAGGGGGCTTCGTTGCGTACCGGACTTCTCCGCCAAACCCGGTGAGAGCTATGGCTAAGTACTCTGATATTGCCACTGACTGCATTGGGAGCTGTTTGCGGAAGGGTAAGTATATTCTGGTGGGTTCGGTGCCTAGATGTCTTAGGGCGAGTTTCCTGCCTTTCATAATGAGGTTACTGAGACACTCGATTCCTGGAGAAAAGGCACGAGATGTTTTTCCTAAGACTATCCATTGTATTGGCTGGGCTTTTTCTGGGGGACCTTGGGCTAGTGCTCCTACCCCTCCCTTTTCGGTGAAATGCACGTACAGATCAAGTGGTATATTTGGGTTCCACCTGGCTAGCGTACTTGATGACATTTGTTGTTCTATAAAATCGAGAGAGTTTATTGCTTCTGTTGTCAGGGTTTTTTGTTCCCATGGGTTTTTTCCTTTCAAAAGATAATACAGAGGGGTCATAATTTCAGGAGGGATTAGGACGATATTGCGTAGCCATTGCAAAGACCCCACTAACTGTTGCATATCATGGAGTGTCTTAATGTTTCGGTGGATTTTTACTTGGGGGGGGGTTATGTAGAGATCTGTGATCTCCACTCCCAGGAAACTTACACATGGACCTCTTTTAATTTTTGCGTTCGCGATTTCAAACCCGTTCGTTTTTAGAGTTTCTGAAATTGTTGACACCAGCTGGTCCACTTGATTTCCTGACGGTGCAGAAATCAAAATGTCGTCCATGTATTGGATGATAGTTGCAGTCGGGTCACTACACCGGACCGGTGCCAATGCTCGATCTACTGTGATCTGGCAGATGGTGGGCGAGTTGATCATTCCTTGGGGCAACACTTTCCACTGAAAACGTAAGTTAGGACGCTGGCTGTTTGGAAACACTACGGAAAAAGCAAACTGCTCTTTGTCGTCTTCATGCAGGGGTATTGAGAAAAAACAGTCTTTGATATCAAGGACGGCACAAGGTTGCCCTTCCGGTATCATAGAGTTCATGGGCAATAGTGTTTGGACGGGACCCATTGGTTGGATTATTTTGTTTACTTCACGCAGGTCATGGAGGAGACGAAACCCTTCGCCAGTCCGTTTGGGTATTACAAAAACTGGGGTGTTCCACGGGCTAGTAGAAGGCTCTATATGACCTCTCTGTAGTTCGCGGTCAAGTAGCTCAAGGAGGGCATCCATTCGAGGCTTTGACAGGGGCCACTGCTCAACCCACACTGGATCGGATGATTTCCACGTCAATCTAATTGGTGGAGGCGGGTGTACGGCAGTGGCCCTTAGGGTAAATTTGTCATCCTGATTTTTAATAGGGATAGAGCGTCCCTTCCCAACAGGGGTGGGACCCCTGACATGACATATGGAAAAAGAGTGATAGTTTCCTCTGGTCCCTTTTCGGTGTGAAGTGTGATTGCTACTAAGTGGGCGCTCTTCCGAGCTCGGGTTAGTCCCCCGACTCCGCCTACCATGGGGGCGTCCTCTAGCTTCCAACGTGGGGGCCAATTCGTTTCGGGGATAACTGTGACGTCTGCTCCGGTATCGATCAAAAAGGGGACACTAATGGTGGTGTCATTTGGGGCATTATAGAGGGAACAAATTCCCCACACCACTGGCGGGCTATCACACGCTACCGCCAGGGCCACCCAGGGGTCTCGCTCCCAGGGGATGGTCTTTGCTGTCCCTGAGATGGGGGCAAATTCGGTTGGTTGACAGGTTGGGCCACAAAATCGGTAGCTCTTCGAGGGGGCAGCGGGTTCGGAAGCACCTCGCCCCAACTCGGATTTGCATAATTGGGCCGCCTCACATCCCAAGTGGGAGAGGGCTGTGTGCGGCCCGGGTGCCCCCTCCCCCTTCCGTTTCCCTGATTTTTAAACCTACAGTCCTTAGCAAAATGTCCTTTCTTTCCACAAACCCAACACGGCCCTCTAGGCTGAATCTGGCGTGGGGGGTACGCAGTTAGCAAGTTCCCCAGTTGAGGGCAGTTCATAACAACGTGGCCTTCCTGACCGCATTTAAAACATGCCATCACATCGGCTATTGCGGTACGAACAGCCGCCTGAATCGGGGTTAGATGTTCTTCACTCACAACATGCTTGATCATGTCTGCGATACTTGACCCCGCCGGTAGCGACCGCAGGACTTCTTTGGTTTTTGAATTACATTGTTGGCGTAAACAGTCTGCGACAACTGGGCCTTTTGCCTCTGAAGGCAGGGACGAGGAATCGACTGCCGCTTGGAGGCGGTCTACAAATTGTGTAAAACTCTCACTTTCACTTTGCTTTATTGTGGACCATGGTGATGGCTTAGCAATGATTCTAGAGACTGTACGAATAGCTTCTCTAGCTGCACGAGTGGTTGTCATAACTTCGTGGGCTCGCAAGCCTTGGGCTTGTGCCTGGGGGGTGATCATTGTTGGATCTGTGCCCATTAGTCGCTGTAGGTTAGAGCCATGGAGCGGGTGGTCTGCTCCTGCTGCTTGGGCTAGCTGCCTTGCACAGTTCTCTTCCCATTCTTGTTTAAAAACAATCATCCCCGCCCCATCAAAAATCAGTCTACAAGTTTGCTTTATATCGAATGGGAGCATGTCATCTCCCCCGAAAATTCCATCTATGAGGGTGGAGACCATGGCAGAATTAAGCCCTTTCTCCGCGATCGCTTTAACAATCGCTTGCACATCCTTAGGATTTATTGGTGAATAAATCCTTTGTCCCCCGTCCGCTACTCGGACTGGGAACGCTAGCGTGGCCGGTGAGGCCCAATCGGCACATGCAATTTGTATCTTTTTCCAATCCGTAAGGGGAATTTCTCCTTTTCGCGTTTTTTCTTTATAGCGAAAAGGGGTATGTTGACTTTTAATCTTGTTTACCTCCTCCTCCTCCTCTGAAGTTAGATCGGTTGTGAGCCGCTCGTCCCAGGAAGTGTCTGACCCGGAGTCGGAACTCGACTGACTAGTCGTTTCCGGGCTCTGGTACCTTTTTGTTGGGCTCCGGCCCCGCCCCCTGTGGGTGGGCCGTTCCCTCCCTCTAGGCTCACCCCGCCTTCTGTTCGGGGGGGTGGTCGGCCGTTTTTTCAAATGGCCGCTACGATTGGCTCTCCGCCCCTCACCCGCACTCCCCCCTCTGTGTCGGTCACTCCCATCGCCTCTCTCCTTCTCGTTCCCCTCCCCTTCTCTTTTGTGTGCGCTTGTTAGTTCTGGCGCTTTGTCTTTGTTCTCGCCGGGGGCATTCTCGCCCCGCCTTTCCCCTAGGGGCTCGGCGCCATCTTGGGGCGCATAGGGCGGTGGTTTAGCCCGGATATTTTCTGACTGTGATCTCTCCGCGGCGGTCCTAGCTTCCTCAGCTAACCCTCCCCAGAAAGATTTCGCTTGATCTTTTGCCTCCGTGAGCGGACCGGGGCTTGGGGGTTTTTGGGACGCGCCGCCCTCCCGCGGGTGTTCCAACTCGGCAGAATTGCCGTCGCCTGGGGGGCACTGAGTCTGTGTGGCTGCCCCGACTCCCAATTTCGGGGTAACCAGCAGGCAGTCTCTTGCAGCCCTCCAGGTTTCCTGCTCTTGTATGGCTTTTTGTAAAGCCTGTTCAACTTTTCCCCACGCTTTAAGGTTTTTTCCGCTGCCCGAGGACTTCGTCTCCTCGGCTAACGCTTTAGTGCACTTATCCCACACCTCAGGGTGGAGTATATCTACTGGCTGATCAATGGCTCCAATTTCCAAAAGCCTCGCAATAGCAAGGGTAAAATCTTTGGGCCTACACTCAATCCCCCACTGTTTATGTAATTGGGATACGACCTTCACAAGGGCTTCCATCCTCCTTGTTGGTCCTGGTCCGGGAGCGTCCCCCCTCGACCTCTTCCCGTCGAGCTGGTCCAGCAGCCCGTCTGACCGTTCACCCGTCCAGGCGATCTTCCCGGGTTTCGGCACCACTTGTCGCCTGGCATGCAGGCGTGGCGACCTGGTTCAGGAACGGCGACCCCCGTCCATCAGCTTGCGGACACCAATGTGGTGGACAGCAAATGGCGTTTATTAGTGGTCGACACGGTGTTATATACCTTTGGTTTACGACGCCACTTCCGTCTGCTTACATCGTAAATTAAACACTATTGGTCATTAGGAGAGGGGCTCTAACTTTCCGTACAACGCGAGATCTTCCGACCGCCAGGCCCTAATTACCTACACGGGACACTTGAACTAGGGTCCCAAAAATGGACACAGTAATGCACAGGTGGTTTGGAAATTGTTGGGCAGGGGAGACAATATTTTCCTTCACGCTTTTGGTGATGCTCTTCTTTCTGCTCTCCAGGACACTGCTGGCCACCTCTGCTACCAGGTAGCCCTGGATCATGTGGATCACTGCTGGACTGTGTTTTGCCTTCTGTCCCCCACCACCACCAGAGCTGTTCTTCAGAGTTGCCCTCTGGACAGGCAGTCCCCTTCCCTTGCCACTGCAGGGTTTTAGTCTATCCCAGGCACAGGATCTGGCCTTTGTCTTTCCTGTATCTCACAACGCTCCTGACAGGACAGTCTTTCTGCCTGTTAGGGTTCCCCTGAATGGCATCCCATGGCACAGGAATGGTCCTCCCAATATAGTGTCATCAACAAACGTGGTGAGAGTTGCGTCCTCTGTGTCATGGACACAGAAGTTAAACTGCACAGCGCCCAGTAGAGTCTCCTGTGCAGCCCCACAATACCCCAATATGTCCCACTGGCCTCCAGGCAGGGTATGGCCCCTTCAACACTGCTCTCAGCCTCATCATCCAACTGGTGCTTTGCCCATCTCTTTGTCTATCCATCCAGACTGTAACGTCCTAACTTGAGCAGAAGAATATTGAAGGAGAATTTGCCAAAAGTCTTGCTGAAGTGGAGGTAAACAACATCCACCGTGCTCCCCTTGTGTACAAATGCACTTCCTTCATTATGATGGTAGTCAGGTTGGCAAGGCCTGATTTACCCTTGGGAAGTCCATGCCAATGTTGTCCTTTTTTAGGTGCTCAGAAATGTCACCCATGAGGAGTCATTCAATGGCACACTCCTCATCCAAGTGACCCTGTACAGCCTGTGGTTCCCTGGGTTGCACTTTTGGCCTCTTTAGGAGATGAGTGCAACTTTGGTTTGTCTTCACTCTCAAGAGACCCCTACCAATTCCATGACCCTTTACAGAGGACATTCCAAAGAAATAGCAGTCTTTCCCTGTAACTTCGTTACCACTACTCTGCCTGTTCTTCGGTGTATTTAGTTGCTCTAGTCTTTCATGTAGTTACACCTGTCCTGACAAAATGACCATTTGTGAAAGTCATCTTTTCAGATGCAGACTGCCTAGGCAAAGGCCCTTTCCATTATGCTCCACTTCTCTCCTTCCCTTGCTCTTTGTTCATTCAGATACCTCTCCCCTATGCAGCTGCTTTGAGCTTCAGGGAGCTAAGAGCTTGCCTGTCTTCCAGTAGTCTAATAGTCTCTTTAGCCAATTCTTTAATTGTGTTTACATCTAACTTCTTAGTATCTATCACAAACATTTCTCATAAGATTATCCCTTGTAGAAAGGCAGCCTCATTAGGGGAAGCTTGTACATTGCATATGGTTGAGGACTGTGTTTATGAACTTGAAAATGATTTTCTTTGCTTTGCTTGCAAATAGGAAAAATTCTTCTGGGCCTGTGTGCAGCCAGTTCTCTAAGGAGAGCAGGGGGGAGATGGTGCAATGGAGCTGTAACCTCCAGCTGTAGAGATCAGTGGAGAAGTCTGAGGCCAGGAACAAAGATGTAAGCCCCAGGTGGCCAATGTCAGAAGGGGTGAGGTTTGAGAGGTGAGGAGCAAGGGTGTCCATCCAGTGTCAGACCTCAAGGGATTGCTTTTCCTAGCTGTCCAGACCTCCTGAGGAGACACTCTGGATCAGTATCACTTGCAGAATGCTTCTATCACCTCTTCTCTAACATGAAAGTAAGAAAAACTGTTTTTTAAAAGAAAAAAAAATCATGGGTATAGGTGCAGTTTGAAATATTCCTCCTTAACTACACTATGACATTTTTCTAATTAGCTGTACAAGTCTTGAAGACTTGGAGAAAATTGCAGGAAGAAACAAGGCTCGTTAGAACTTTCTGTATCCTAATGAGCCCCATGGTGTATTTGAGGCTGAGTCCATGAACCTCAGCTACTGAGAGCAGACTGAAAGAAACTTCTCAAGAAGCCAAAGTCAGAAGCAAAGTACCTTGAAGAATTAATGGAGCCCACTGAGGGCCATTCCTGACAAAGCCTCCCCAGGGACTCGTTAGAGCAGATACTTGGAGGCTGTGATTGCAGGTAGGCAAAAGCACTGTGAAGGTGGCTACAATGCTGAGAAAATATTTGGTTTGTTTGATGAAGCAGAAAGGCCAAGCCCTGATCTCCAGGCCCTGGCAAGACAGATTCTGTCCCTGACATGTGGGTCAGGGCTCTTCCTGGGGGCAGCAGGATGTGAGGGTGAGCAATGCCAAGTGTAGGAAAACTGTACAGTGCATCCTGGTTTCCCCAAGCAGGGGTGAGGAAGAAACTAAGTCCAGAGCCTCAAAACAAGTTTTGCCTGGTAGGCCTCAGTGGCAGAAGCTACTGTCAAATCCAAGGTGACAAATCCCTTGGTCCCGTTTGGCCTTTCAGCCTTGCCAGAGCACTTGGCCATCTCTACTGCAGGCTGTCATAACCTGTCCCATGCCTTATCTCCTTCCCTTCAGGCTGTTGATGTCCATCTTGCTTTCCCACCTAGCTCTCACCCCACCATTTCTGTTCCTTCATGGATGTCTCTCCAGCCTGGCTGGATTTTCCTTGAAACACAAGGCCATGGGCTGATCCGGGCTCTCTCTGGGTGACCTCTTGCACCACAAGGCTACCCTTTGAGTGACATTTCTTTCTCAACACATCCAGTCTGAACCTTCCAAGCTGCACTTTGCGCAGGTTTCCTTCTCTTCCCACTACCAAGAAAAGCTCCATCATCTCTGAAGCCACCCTTCAAGCAGGTGCACCCTACTACTATAGTGCCCTGAGCCTTCACTTCGCGGGGCTGAAGAAGGCCAAGTCCCTCAGCCTCTCCAAAGAGGCCCAATCCTGGCAAATGTCCTCTGGGACCACTCCAGTTCTTCCCCACTCCTCCAGACCGGGGAAGAACCCCACACACAGACACACTAGTCCAGATGTGGCCACAGCAGGGCCGAGGCCCGAGGGATGAGAACACCCTTGCCTGGGTGGCCACGCCTCTCCTAATATGGCCCTGCATGTAGTTGGCCTTATTCACTGTTTGTAGTTTTTGCTCTATCAAATGGCATTTGAAATGATACTGCACAGAGGCTGCGTGCCTTTCTTACTGGGGACATAACAATCCAGAACCTCTGGGTACAGAGCAACCAACAAGCCATGTGCCTCCTGCTGGCTACCAGATTCTCAGGCAGAAGTGATGTCATAGTCAACATGCCAGCCATGTGTCTGCTGATGGCCAATGACCCCAAGAGATTGGAGATTCCAGTGACGTCACACTCGCCTTCATGGCCATGTGCCTCCTACTGGCCTATGACCTTCTCAGACAGAATTGGTGTCGGAGTGATAGCCCAACCCATCAGCCTTCTTGTGGCATGTCAACTGACCAGAAAGAAGTAACCTCACCATGATCTTCCAAGCCACGTGCCTGCTGCTGTCCCGTCATGTACTCAGGCAGAAGAGGTGTGAGAAGCCATATCCGAGCCCTCGTCCTGGATGGGCCTACCAGGTACTTGGGGAAAGGGATTCTCACAATCAACACGCTTCTGCTGGCCTGCCAGAGGCACTGGCAGATGTGAGCGTAAAAGCACATATCCCAGCCATGAGTCAAGGGCTGACCTATCAGCTCCTTCAGAAAGAAGTGACCTCACAGTCCCTTTCCCAGCCATGTTCCTGCTGCTGGCCTATCAACTCCAAGGACAGAAGGGACCTCCCAGCCACCTTCCCAGCCTTGTGCCTCCTGCTGTCCCATGAGATCCTGAGGCACAGCTGACCTCACCATAGCATTCCCACCCATCTCCTCCTTGTGGCCTATGAGCTCATCAGACACAGGTCACCTCACATTCCTCTCCCAATGCCATGCGACCGTTCTGGGATCTCCCGATCCCTGCCCTGGTCCCACGGGGCCAGACAGCTTAAGTGAGGTTGAGCAGATGTGACCAAGATGAGGGCAGGAGAGCGTGGAAAAGACAGCTTCAGGGATTCGGTGTTCAGGTTGGAGCTTAGGGATTAGAGCTCACCTTTTTAGGGATGGGGATTAGGCAAAGGCTTAGGGAGAGAGTTTGGTGTTCTGCTGAGGTTCCCTGGCTAGTGTTTAAGGTGCAGGTTGGCATGGTGGGTTAGGGTTTTGTTTAGGGCTGGGGTGAGGGCTAGGATTAAGGCCAACATGTTAATACTAGGGGTAGAGGCTAGAGGCTCGGGTGAGAAACCGGGTAAGTGTAAGGGTAAGGGTTTATAGGTTTGGGATATGGCTTAGATGTAAGCTTTGAGGTTAGGGATAGCCTAAGCACAGCTAGGTTAGTAACAGTGGATTATTGTCATGGGGAGGAGGAGTATTTAGGGCTAGGGTTAGGGCTTAAGGTTACTTGTTAGACAGAGTGTAAAGGCTTAACAGGAATGTTTTCACAGTCAGTGTTTTCACAGCAACGTCCCCTTAACCCATTTTACCTCTTCAAAATCTTTTGTGTCTGTTGGTCAAGGCCCTCTTCCCTCCCCCAAATCTCCCATTTCTTTTGCTCAGGCTCCTCCTGACCTCCCCAAATGTGTCATCTTGTTGAGGGCAGCTTCCTGATGACCTTCATGACCTCAGAGTATCTCTCTCCCTGCTGCTGTTGACCAGTGAGAAGTGACCTCACAGCCACCATCCAAGGGGACATACTGTCTGCTGTGCTTGAGAGGCCTCTTCACAGCCTACCCAGTAGCACTGGAGGAAGGTGATGCCCTGCACCACCCCAGAGGTTCCCTGCCTGCAAGCCCACTTGTACATCCAAAGGATTCCTGCATCACTTTTCCCACATGGCTGCTTCAGTTACCACAGGGCAGCTTGGATGCCATGGCCACCTCTGTTCGGGCAACTGAATGAAGTCCAGAATGTAACTTTTAGAAAAATGTGGAAGCCTATGCAGAAAAGGAAATCTATGTAATAGCAGAAGAAGTCTTAATTTCCAGCTTTTAATGAGCTTTTATGAAATTTTGCTGATCATAGAGGGATGCTGCTAGTATCTGCCTTCTCAGAGGACTTTGTGCCACTGATGGAATTTGATCCTGATCGTCCAGCCAACTTCCCATGCACTGCATCGTCCACGTCTTCAGTCCAGATGTCAACAATCTGCTCTAAGGAGACTATGGGAAACCACATCCAAGGACTTGCAAAAGTCCAGGTACACAGCATGCCCTTCTTTCCCCTCCCACATGGCTTCAGCAATCCTTTTCTTGTCCTTCAAGCGATGGAGATGGCTGCAAGAGCATTTTCCCTGTCACCTTGCCAGGGACTGAGGTGAAGGTGGCCAACCTGTTACACTCCCAATCCTCCTTTTTGCACTTCTTGAAGATCGGTTTGAGATTTGCCTTTTCTGAGGATCTTGGAACCTCCCTGATCTCTCTGCCCCTTCCAAGATGTTTGAGAGAGGCCTCGTGATGACACCAGCCAGCTCCACCAGCACCTCTCTGCTGCGTCACACACTAAAAACCGTCTTCATATCCCACATTTGCAGGGAAGTGCCCAGAACACTGCACATGCCAGTCCAGGTCCTCTGGGCTGGTTCAAAAGAGAACCAGAAGTGATTTCTTCCTGCAGGCCCACAACTCCCATGGGCTCTCTGTGCAGCTCACAGCTTCCCTGAGCATTTTTCTCAGTGTCCCCGTTCCCCAACCTTTCTAGTCCACAGGCTGTAGATGAGAGGATTGAACAGGGATGTGAGGATGGTGTAGATAAGGGGCTTTGTCAACCTCTCTCAAGAGGGTTCTTCTGGGCATCACGCACTCAAAGATGAGGGTGTCGTAGAAAAGAGTGGCACTAGTGAGGCAGCAGGAGCAGGTGGAGAAGCCTTTCTGCCTGCCCGCACCGGATGGGAGACGTTCCTCAGGGTGGCAGCTCTGATGCACACAAGATGACTATGTGAAGAGGAAGGGGAGGATGGGATCTAAAAAGCAGGTCACGACAGCAAAGAGCATGAGTGTCACAGTGCCAGTGTGTGAAAGATCCAGCAATGGGGTGAAATCACAGAAGAAGTGGTCCACTCCACTGGGACCACAGAACGGTATCTGGGTCATGACTGAAATGATTACTGTAGCTGACTGAAATCCCCCTAGCAAAGGAGACAGACCTGGCAGTTCCTGAGTCTTGTAGAGAGCAGGGGGTGGCACACAGCCCGGTACTGATCGTAGGATGTCGTCACCAGCAGTAAATACTCTGTACATGCAAAAGGACATGAGGTCCTTACAGCTCCAGTGCCTCGTTGCCTCCTCACCCACCCTCCACAGAGCCTGCTCATGAACCTGGAGACTTCCTGGGGTTGCTGACAAAAGACTTTTTCTGTTTCCTCTCCCTGAGAAAGCAGTTTGCAACTTCCAACACAAGGTCACTCTTGCTGACTCCTGCTCTCATCCTAAATGACAAAAGCTAGTCCAACCCATTGTCTGTCACAGAGAGGACCTCCACAAATCCAAGCTTCCCCTTCATACGGGGGGCATAGCCGTCATCCTCCCTGTTGCTCCCTGGGCAGAGCCTGTATCCCTCCATTGCAGCACCACAGCTCAGCAATGCCCTTGATCATCCCCATTGCAGGCTGTCCTACACTGTCCTATGCCTGTGCTGCTTTCCTGGCAGACTTTAGCTACGTCCCCTTTTCCCCACCACACTTGGACCCTGGGATCTCCCAATCCATACTGATGCCCTTCTGTCCTTACTGGCTGTTGCTTCAAACACAGAGCTGTGGTTAAGCAAGGGTTGGTCAAGGCCTGTGAGTTGCCCACAACCTGTCTGCCTTCTTCCAATACCCTGATCATGCTCCTCTTGCACCCAAGGTATTACAGCCCCACACTTGCTTGAATATTCTATTTTTCTCTGTATACCAGCCCTGAAATACATGGTCTCCTTCTGCGACCTCAAAGTCAAAACTCAACTTATTTCACTTCAGCAGGATGCCCCACTACCCCTGCCACCACTTCCAGTCTGCTACCAAAGATGTGGACAGCTGTGTTGCATATATTTATGTTTTGGAAGGTCAATGGTTCTTTTATTTATTTCTTTTTTTTTTTTTTTTTAATACATACTGACACACCTGAGGAAATCTCAAAAACACATATTGATGGATTCTAGATATGGTCAGGGCTGTATGTATGGGGGCACATACAAATCATCCCGGCACCTGATGTGAATTATTTCTGTGGTCAGGGAGACCCTGAGAGCTCTCCCTAATTTGAAAGCATGAAGGGGAAGGAAGGGCAGCGTCATTCAGGCTGGAAGGGACCTCAGGAGGTTTTTGGAAAAATCTCCTGCACAAAGCAGGGCCAGACCAGATTACTCAGGGCTTTATCCAAAGATGCCTTAGTCACTTTCTGGGATAGAGCTGGCACAAACTCCCTGGGAAACAGCTTCCAGCGTTTGGCTATCCTCATGTTGGAAATGTATTTCTCTATATGTGCACTAACCCCCTTCTTTCAGCCCATTGCCTCTTGTCCTTGTGTCTTGTACCATGGACACGAGCCTGACTCAGTCTTCCTGCGAACACTGCAATGCTGCTACATGTTTTGCCCAAGACCTTCCTTTCTCCAGGCTGGACAAGCCCAGCTCCTTCAGCCTCCCCTCACAGGTAAAGTCCTCCTGCCTCAGACCATTAGGAGGGCCCTTTGCTAAAGTGGCTCCAGCTTGCTAACATCTTTCCTATATTGGGATCTGAAATCTGAACACAGTGTTCTGTAGAATCTCTTCCCTCAATCACCTGCCCGTGCTCCTGTTTGTATAGCCCACGGTGCTCCTGTCCTCCCTTGCTTCCAAGGCACCAGGCTGTGTCCTGTCCCTCTTGCCGTCCACCAAGACCTTTCCAAAAGGCCTCCTCCCAGCCAGGCAGCCCCCAGCCTGTGTCATTGCCAGGGTTAGTCCCCTTCAGAGGCAGAAACTGGCATCAGTCCTTGCGGGATTTCCTGACATTCATGCCAATGCATGCTCTTCTCTTCCTTGAAGCCTTTCCCTGAGCACAGGGGCCTGGAGACCATTTCAGTAAAGACTCAGGCACAGCAGGCATTCATTCCTTCAGCCCCACCTGTGTCTGCTCTTCTTAAATCACCTTCCCCATTCAGCAGCATCCCTGCATTTCCCTTGTTCAGCCTTGGTCTCTCAGAAGTGACCAAAGGTCTTCTGTTTGCTTTTGACTTCCCTTGCAACCAGCATCTCCAGGTGAGCTTTTCTTCTCCTAAACACATACCTCCACAACAAAGGCAATAGAAATTTGTGCTTTGTACCTGTCCTGACCCCTGTCCTGCTGCAGCCTTGTCCCACATGGGGCTTTGCAGATACCTCTGCTCCAGTGTCTGGGGAAGGAGAGAAGCTGGGCAGGGCTGTCCATACCACCAAACCAGCCCTTGGACCAGCAGGAAGATGGAGATGGTCTCACAGCAAAACTCACGCGTCAAGTTGGTGTAACCAGCAAGTGCTGGAAATGGCTAATGAGAGACACTGGGAGTGACAAAGACCCTGAGCCACCTTCCCTGTCTGTCCACACTACCAAGGGCACAGACTGGCCTCCTCCTCTCTTCTGCACCTGCATGTTTTCCATGCTTGCCACAAGCCCTGCCTCTGTACAACAAACCTCCGGTGTGAGTTCTTGCCATCCATGGTCACACACTACAAGCTATACATTGATATTTTTCTCTCCTGGGCACTTTCCAGCCCAGACCAGCTCACCCTAAACTCTTCCCACTGCCCTTGACCTCTGTCCACCTCCCCTTCCCTCTCCCTTCCACAGCCCTATCTGGCATGGCCCCACAGCAGTGCCCACCACAGGGTGCTGCAGAGCTCTGGGCCCTCACCCCACAACCCCAGACTCTCTGAAGGGCACAGCAGATCCTCCGGGGTGGAGAGGGGTGAGCCCCAGGGGTGGGGGGCATCCGTGGCACAAGGTCTGAGGAGATCCCCTTGTATGATGGAAATGCTGCAATGGAGGCCAGCTCTGTCACACAAGTGCCCACTGCCTGTCCTTGCCTGTGGCCACAAGTCTGCCACACAGCAGGACTGTAACCACGCTTGAAGAGCACTTAGGCCTTCCACCGACCGAAGGGTTCAGAAGGAAAGCATGGAAGTGGGAAGAGAGCACCTCGGGAAAGACCAAGCACTAGTGCTCCCAGGCAGTGCTGCTGTGCAAGGACTCTTTTCTTCTTCCCCTCTGCACACAGGCACTGCTCCCTGCAGCTGCAGAGAAGGTCTTGGAGGAAGGATCTCAGAAAAACAAGACACTGCAGGGCCCTTTATTTTGTTTAAACTCACAGAAGGTACGGCTCCTCATTTGCACAGCCTCCAGGTCACAGAAAGCCTGGATATATTGTGAATTAGAAACCATAGAAAGACATTTCTTTGTGGAAAGCATTCAAATAAGTAAAAAAAAGCAAAAAGAGCAAACAAAAATCACATTGAAACCCCAAATCACCGTAAAAGAAGCCAGAAGAAAGGCTGGGCCTATAATAAGATAAGTACTATGCAGAAGACATAAGGCAGTTTATTCCTTCTGAAAAGCATCCAGTGATTAGTTTTCTCAGGGCATCCTTGATCTCATGGTTTCTCATGCTGTAGATGACGGGGTTCAAGGCTGGAGGCACCACTGAGTACAGAACTGCCACCAGCAGGTCCAGGGATGACGAGGAGATGGAGGGGGGCTTCAGGTAGGCAAACATGCCAGTGCTTATAAACAAGGAGACCACAGCCAGGTGAGGGAGGCAGGTGGAAAAGGCTTTGTGCTGTCCCTGCTCAGAGGGGATCCTCAGCACAGCCCTGAAGATCTGCCCATAGGACAGCACAATGAAAACAAAACACCCAAATCCAAAACAGACACCAACTACAAGTACCCCAACTTCCCTGAGGTAGGCATCTGAGCAGGCGAGCTTGAGGATCTGGGGGATTTCACAGAAGAACTGGTCCACAGCATTGCCTCGGCAGAGGGGTACTGAAAATGTATTGGCAGTGTGCAGCACAGCATAGAGGAAACCACTGCCCCAGGCAGCTGCTGCCATGTGGACACAAGCTCTGCTGCCCAGGAGGGTCCCGTAGTGCAGGGGTTTGCAGATGGCAACGTAGCGGTCATAGGCCATGACAGTGAGAAGAAAATACTCTGCTGACATCAAAAAGATGAACAGAAAGACCTGTGCAGCACATCCTGGGTAGGAGATGGCCCTGGTGTCCCAGAGGGAGTTGGCCATGGCTTTGGGGACAGTGGTGGAGATGGAGCCCAGGTCAAGGAGGGAGAGGTTGAGGAGGAAGAAGTACATGGGTGTGTGGAGGTGGTGGTCACAGGCTATGGTGGTGATGATGAGGCCGTTGGCGAGGAGGGCAGCCAGGTAGATGGCCAGGAAGAGCCAGAAGTGCAAGAGCTGCAGCTCCCGCATGTCTGCAAATGCCAGGAGGAGGAACTGGGTGATGGAGCTGCTGTTGGACATCTGCTGCCTCTGGGTGTGGAGCACTGAACAGGGAGGCAAGGGCAGAGACAAGTTAGGGCATTATTCTCTGACCAAAATCAAAGCCATTTCTCATAATACATGTTCACTGCATTTTTTCCATTTCAATGAGATCTCTGTTCAGCTCTGTGGATGGAGCTCTGTTTGGTGCTGGCTGAGTGTGTCGTGAGGAGCAGGACCTCTGCATACTGGCTGCCAAGGAGTCAGCCCTGCTCTGTAGCAGTGTGTTTCTGGAAATGGTGTCCATCAGGGGGGTCAGTCCTGGTGTTTGAATTGGTCAGATGAAACTGCTCCTAATGTAAAATGCTTGTCAGCATCTGTACTCCCAGGGTTAAGAAACCACAATCAAAACAGTGTTTGAAAGAGAGGTAGGAGTTAGAGCTCTCCACTATCTCACCTGGAGATTTTCTTTGATTTCATAAGCCCTCATCATTTCTGCTTCACTCGGAGAAAACAAAGTGTGTCCTGTGAGGCAAGAGGATTGCCTGTGGCTTAGTGCAGAGGGAGGGGACCTGGTTTGTCACTCTGTCTTGTTTCCAGCTAACCTAGGCTCTCACCTTTCTGAGAGGGAGAGTAATCACAGCCTCGTGTTAACCTGAAAAGACTTCAGGCACTAATGAGAGCAGAGACACCCACTGCCCAGCACCAAGTGTCTCCCCCTTTCTCAAGGTCTCTGCACCCCACTTCTTGCCAAGGACACACATGGTTCATTTCACAAACCCAGCAGCAATTCCTCAATCATGGTGTCTCTGTGCTTCTCCATGGGGCATTCAGGTAACAACAAGACGCTGTGGGACAGACCTGCATCCTGGAGGGCAGCTCACAGCTTGGAAGGTCACCCCAAGGAGGTAGACAGGTGTCCTGATGATGGTATCTCAGGAAGGGAGAGTCAGCTCATTCCCTAGGGAATGACACAGGCTGCATTGCCCACAGCCCCACAGCTTGGAGGAGAGCTTGGACACCTGTAACCTTGTTCCCATGGACACAGCTGCATGGGAGGACCCACAAGATCAGTGTGTGACTCTGCAGCTGAAACTCCAAACACCAGAGAGCCTGACAGCAGGAACAAGGTAACAGTAGCAATAACACAGACTACTGGAGAAACAAGGAAAAATGCAGTGATTGACTGGCTCAGAGAGGCAAAGGCAGATGCAGCCAGGCACTTAGCAAAGAGTTACCCTTACCCAGCTGCACATGCCACCTCCCAGGCACCAACAGAGCCAGGCAGTTGTTCTCAGTCCCTGTGCTCTACTTCAGGAGGTTCCTATCAGACTGACTGATCCCTCAGAGTTACAGCTCAGGAGTCTCTGACTTTTTCACGCATGACAGCTCATTTTCTATTTCCCTCTGAAAACTCCCCAAGAGTAGGAAACAGAAAACACAAACTCAGGAAAGCTCCTGATGTTTATAGTAATCCCTGCTTTGACATTGCCCTTGAAAAGTGCCCTCGGAAATGTCCTGGGGATGATCTGGAGCTGTGAGCAGCCCTGATCCACACAGCACCCTCTTGTCAGCAGAAGGACCCTGCCCTGCTGCAAGTTGTGTTTCCACCCACAGCTTCTCCCCACTCTGCTGTTGGAGCTCCCCAGGCAGGCAGAGTACTTACCCTGACCAGCGGCAGAGTCCCTGCCCCAGCACACAGACCCCTGGCCACAAGGACCCTGCTCAGAAGGACAGCCCTGGGCACCCCTGGCTGCACACCCACCTTCACACTCTGCAGCCATCCCCAGGTGAAGGCAGCTGACATGCCCTGTCCCTCTGAGGGTGCAGCAGGGAAGCTGTGCTCCAAAGCACGTCCTTTTTCTCTACACTGCACAAACTGTGTGAGAGTCCTCCTGACAGATCCCATAGGCTGTGGAATGTGCCAGCTTTAGGAGGTCATTCCACAAACCACAGCTGCATTGCCCTGCAGCCAGAGACTTACCCTGTTAAGGCTGTGAAGATTTTTCTCCAAGTCAGGTCTTCTCTGTCCTCCCACCCCAGACTGCCTTTAACCTCTCTCCCTGCCTCACTTCTCTCCCCTCAGTGCCTGCAGGCAGTGCCCTCAGCCCTGCTGCGCTTTGCAGAGGAGCTGCTCCTGGGCAGAGCTGTCTCTCGGCAGTGCTGCCTGCTTGCCATGAGCTCCCTCCAGCCCAGGAGCCCAGCCCAGCTCAGCAGCAGAGGACCAGCCCAAGGCAGCACTTTCTCTGCCCCCTCTGGGCTCCCTCCAGGTGTCCCTGGGGCTCCAGGGGAACCTGCTGGGCAACAGGCTGAAGCAATCACTGATGTATATTCCCTTAGCTAGGGAGAGACACTTCTTTCCTGAAATAAAATTCTCTCAGAGACAAAGTTACATCTACATGCCACATTTTTTGGTCACATTCTTAGACAGGATATCCAGAGAGAGGCAGGCAGGGATCTCCTTTACCCCTGCTGAGGGAAGGGATCCATGGGTCAAGGGACGCATCTCATCCTGTGTTTCTACTGATGGCATTTGTAGGAGGCTCAGCTCCCTCCCATGCACACCACAAAGCCACAGGAGGTGGGATTCCTTTTAACTCACTTCAGGTGTGAGCAAAATGGACACCTGCATGGGAGCTCCTTGTCTCAGCTCCCATCTGAATTAATGGAGAGCAGTTTTTATACACTTTTTCTGAATCCATCAAATTCTATACACTTTTTCTGTCAAGTTATTATTACCTAAGTTCTTTTACATAAAAATGCATACTATGCTCACTCTTGAATTTAACCTTTATAATGATTGGTCCTTTGGTTACATAATCTTAGTAATATTCTGATTTAAAAATAATCATTGGTCACTCAGACCTATCTCTACTGATTGGAATCCTTGAGGGCTCTGCTCTTGTCCTTGTTCTTTGATCTTGATGCTTAACACAGTTTCAATCACATGTGGTCAGTTCCAATATTGTTCTCATCCAGCGTACGGGAACATCTAGTCATGAGAGCAAACAAATGCAAAACTTTTGAGTAAGTACTAGTTAATCACTTGACTTTCAATTGTAACATTAGTTTCCATAGTCAAACACAAAATTCAACGGAAATTATATGAGGTTTCCATGGCTACACCTACTGTGATTCATTGCACCTAACAAAATTCCCTATGGTTACAGTTTGAACTTATTCTAGAAGTACAAAACTGATTTTTCCTTGTATTATAACATTTCCCCCCTTTGAAAGCTTTGAAAGTCATTTCAATACTTTAATCCTTTCTGTTTGAAGCTACTAGTTTTTAGTAGTCTCGCTTGAACAAAGATTGTGTCACAGTTCGAGACGGCCAAAAGTGACACAGATTATTACAATGGCGGTAACTACCATAATGATATTTTGTAAAAGCCCAGCCAACCATCCAGTCAGAGAAAATCCAAAGTTTTGAAATGTTTTGTTAAGCCTCAAACTTTCTATGTTTGATCTTAATTCTCTACTACTTTGAGCTACATGCTTTATTCGGTCTACCTGATGATTTAAATCTTCTGTCACATTTGATATGTGGATACAACACGTTGCCTGGCCATGCCCCAGCCTCATTCTTCCACATTTCCCAACCATCCCCCAGTGTCTCCTAAAGAGCCTGTGTCTTCCCATCACTGTACCCAAAATTGTGCAACCTGTCCCACCATGTCACCACAGCGGTTCCCTCAGAAGCTCTGTGACAGATTAAGGGGCTCCAGATTCTCCTGCCTGTGCCTCAGGCTGAGGCCATGGCTGCACATTTGATTTGTAGCCACTCAGCTGTTGCCTATTCAGGCGTGGCGACCTGGTTCAGGAACAGCGAGCTCCGTCCATCAGCTTGCAGACACCAATGTGGTGGTGTCGTGGTTTAACCCCAGCCAGCAACTAAGCACCACGCAGCCGCTCACTCACTCCCCCCCCACCCAGTGGGATGGGGGAGAAAATCAGGAAAAGAAGTAAAACTCCTGGGTTGAGATAAGAACGGTTTAATAGAACAGAAAAGAAGAAACTAATAATGATAATGATAACACTAACAAAATGACAGCAGTAGTAATAAAAGGATTGAAATGTACAAATGATGCGCAGGGCAATTGCTCACCACCCGCCGACCGACACCCAGCCCGTCCCCGAGCGGCCAAAAAACCCTGCCCCCCCCTTCCTAGTTCCTAAACTAGATGGGACGTCACATGGTATGGAATACACTGTTGGCCAGTTTGGGTCAGGTGCCCTGGCTGGGCATGAGAAGCTGAAAAATCCTTGACTATAGTCTAAACACTACTGAGCAACAACTGAAAACATCAGTGTTATCAGCATTCTTCACATACTGAACTCAAAACATAGCACTGTACCAGCTACTAGGAAGACAGTTAATTCTATCCCAGCTGAAACCAGGACAGGTGGACAGCAAATGGCATTTATTGGTGGTCGGCACAGCATTATATAGCTTGGGTTTACAACGTCACTTCCGTCTGCTTACATTGTAAGCTAAACGCTGTTGGCTATTAGGAGGGGGGGGGGCCTATCTTTCCGTACAACGTGATATCTTCCGGCCGTCAGACCCTAATTACCTACATTTCCCCCCTCCTTATGCTTAACTAAATAGGCTAGTATGAAATATAAAAATCTTAACCTTAAGACTTAACCTCAATACTTAACCCTGAGACTTATCTCTAAGACATAACTATAAGACTTAACCTTAATTAACTTTAACTCCAATTAAAGCATGTATATATTAAAATTTTACGGTAACAAACATAAGGCACATTAGACAAATACATTTCTAAATCAGTTGAAACATAACAATCTTACATTCTTGCGTCATCTTGCTCCGCAAACTCAGCCCAGCAATCGGTAGGGGCCAGCTTTCCGTGGGCGTCCCCACAGAGGCAACGATGGCCTCACCGTACACCAGCCCCATGCTCTTCGGAAAATCCCGGTATTTATACATTTGTAGAGGAACGGGTTTTGGCACACATGGCCAGCGGGTGCCAAAAGTCCGCCTCGGTTGCAATCTATGACGCATGCGCTTGCTGGCCAGGCGCGCTGCACGAGTCATAGCCATCTTGTCTATTGGTTCATGGGCTTTATGATGCGGTTACGGTGCGCAGAGAATCTTGACCTGTTATGTTAACGAAGATGACCTATACATTAGTTTTTGATTGAGGTAGTATTCATATCGCCACACCATTTAGGATGTTCCAGATGATGATGGTCGTACAAATCGAACAGCAGTCCGTCGCGGGCCTGTATCTGCGGGAAGATGTGGAATACCCGTACCATGGTGAATTTTCTATAAATTATAAAATTGAGCAAATTGTGTAGAACCATAGACCAGGCTGTTGTCTGTCTTAATCTCTTTAGGCATACCCAGCACTGCAAAAGAAGCGTGAAGATGTCATTTAATATGTAAGGCCTTTTCTCCAGTTTGTACCGTGGCCCACATGGCAGCAGGATAGGTATCAATACACACATGCACTCGAACTCAAGAGTTCTACCAGAGGGGCCATATTGTTATCAGTGATACCGCACCTACTGGATGTCTCCCACAAGCTTCTGGGCATCATGTACTGTTGAAATTTCTAACATTGCTAGTATGTATGTGCCACCCCAAATACGTCCAAGGTGCTGCCTTTTGTACCTTCTCAGGAGTAATTATTACTCCGCGATGGCTTGAGGTGTCCTGTAATCGAGTTGAAATTTCATCCTGTGGCAAGTTCCTTCTTGCTATCAAAATGTAACTGAGGAAACTGCTTTCTTACAGGCTCTAATGCCCAGGCCACATATACCTGACACATAGTGAGGGGATTGCGCATTCATTGCAGTAACACAACCCAATGGTATCTCTTATAGGGCTCTGCCTTGTTAATCGATGGTACCGAAAAGGTGAACCGTTCAGTGTCATCTGGGTGCAAGGGAATGGTGAAAAAACAATCCTTTAGATCTATAATTAATAAATCTCACTATTCTGGAAGCATAACTGGAAATGGCAAACCTGGCTGCAGGGCTTTCATACTGTGCATCACTGTATTCACAGCTCTGAGATCATGTAACAGTTTCCATTTCCCACTTTTCTTGGGAATGGTAAATATTGGTGTATGCCATGGACTAGTGGAAGGAACAACATGTCCCGCTCTCAATTGGTCCTTAACTAACTTTTGTATTTTTAGCAGCTTTTCAGAATTTAGCGGCTACTGATCAATCCAAACAGGCTCATCTGTTTTCCAGCTAATTTTCAGGATTGGCTGCCCCTCAGTGACTGCTCCTAAAAAGGATGGGTCACTAACATTGCCTTCATTTGGTTTAATAAATCACGGCCTATGAGGCCAAACAATTCAGCTGGGGTAGTCATGACATACGGACGCGTCGTAACGTTTTCATTGTAGGGGAACACAAATGTAATCGGTAGCTGATTTACTAAGGTGGCTTGTGTGCCCCCTATCCCTGCAATGCCAAAATTTGGATTGATCAATGGCCATGATGGAGGCCAAATATATCGTGAAATAATCGTAACATCAGCTCCTGTATCGATTGTTATCAGTTTCTTGACGAGAACTCCGTCAGGCCCTTCCAATTGCACTACCTTTTCTGGTTTACCTTTTGTTATGTCCATGGCAAGGTATACCTGCGGTTTCTCTGTGGAGCCGAATCCACCATCTCCACGTTGTATTTCACCTGGGTTTGGAACACACGACCTGAATGGAACTAATTGTGTTATTCTGGTACCTTTAGGAATAGAAACAGGGGGGATTAAAACATGAATCATAATTTTCACAGTCCCACAAAAATCTGCATCAATAAACCCTGGGACTACCAAACTTCCTTTTAGAGCTGTTGAAGACCACCCTATCACAAATGCACTAAGCCCAAACCCCAATAGTCCCTTTATGATGAATGTGTACTGCTGTTTCCACGTCCACTCCGGAGCTCCCTGCAGTGGCGCATCTGGTGGGGTCACAGCCTCCTTCGGGAACCCACCTGCTCCAGCGTGGGGTTTTCCACGGGCTGCAGGTAGATATCTGCTCCGGCGCCTGTTTCTTCTTTTTACAGAAGCCACCCTTGTAACCCACCCCGCTACTAAAGCTTTGCCACACAAAACCAATATATTCCACCCCTCGCCTCTGTGCATCACATTTTTAAGAACTATCATTAAAGTCTACATTCACCACACAAAATCTTCACTTACATCAACAAAAGAATTCCCCACACCAAAATCAAAATAATATCATCACAAAACCGACAAAAAGTGGACAATTTACACACAATCTACCCCTTGTCCCTTCACCACGATTACAACAACAAAAATTCCCCACTCATCAAGCAGCTCTTAACTCTCTAGCTGCGTTCAGACCGTGTTTTGCCCGTTACATCTCTCAGTTACTATCCTTATCTTAGATTCCTCACACTGCCCGCATTCCCTTCATGCGCGGTGTAAAGTTTCCCTTCTTCCTGTATTCTTGGTGGTATTGTCATCTTTCTTAGCAGAAGCTGTACATTTGCTTTTAATGTGTCCACGCTTGTCACAGTTAAAACACTTGACCAAGGGTGTCTTACTGGCCTTGTGCTTCTTTGTAGCTCCTTGTAGAGCTGCACGTTTTCTTTCACGCCCTTGTTCATGTCATGGTGGTCATAGATTGCCCTATGCAGTCTATTAATAAGCTGTGCGAAAGGTTCATTATGCTCCTGTTTCACCTGAGTAAAAGTATGGTTTTGCATATTGTCTGGTATGGTAAGAAAAGCTTGATGTGCCAAGATCTGTGATAGATGATGAACCTCCGTGATACATTGTAACTGGGCGTTCCCTGATGTGAAGGGTCTAGTACTCATCAGCATCTGTGTGGTTACTTCCCATAAGGGATCTGTTTGTTGTGGTGTTGCTTGTTCCAGATCACAGAGTGTCTCCCACTGCTGAAAAAACACTAACACTTCGGAGGGCTCTAAAACTAACCGTGCTATCTGTTTAATATCTTGAGGTATCAGCATATCAGCAGAAAAAATGAATTGCAGTATTTGTTGAGCTAACGCAGATTTGATTCCATGCTGACTCACAGCATTCTTTAATTCCTCAATGACTTTCCAGTCAAGCGCTTCCCATTTTTTCTGTCCATTTAGTGCAATAACTGGGAATACTTAGAGCATAGTCCCTTCTGTAATGGCATCTTTTATTACTCCCCTCCAATGTCTCTGCCTTTCTTCTGCAGCGGCTACTGCCGGCGGCTCCGCGTCTATCGCAGGAGCAGTCGGTTTCACCGTCTCCGGTTCCGAGAGGCGGGATGGATGAAAGGGCAGGGGCGGGGGCATGGATGGTTCTGCCCGGGGGCCGGCCATGGCAGCGCCAGGTGGCGGCCGCTTCATGGCCGGCTGACACGGGTCACTGCAAGGCGGCGGAGGGGGGGGAAGGAAGGGAGGGGGAAGCCCCGGAGGGGGTGCAGGTGACGGCTCAGCAGGCATAGGCTCAGGCAAAGGCTCAGGAGGCTCAGTCTGCTCTCCCAGCAAGGGCACCTGATTTCCCCCGCGGGGGGGTGTTTGGCCATTTTTTCAGATGGCCGCTCTGATTGGCTCTCCGCCCCTCACCCACGCTCCCCTCCCTTTCTCTTTTGAGTGCGCTTATTAGTTCTAGCGCTTTGTCTCTGTTCACGCCGGAGGCATCCTCGCCCTGCCTCTCCCCTGGGCGCTCGGCGCCATCTTGGGGCGCATAGGGCGGTGGTTTAGCCCGGGTATTCTCAGACTCTGATTTCTCCGCGGCACCCCTGGCCTCCTCGGCTAGCCCACCCCAGAAGGATTTTGCTTGATTCTGTGCCTCCGTGAGTGGGTCGGGGCTTGGGGATTTTAGGGACGTACCACCCTCCCGCAGGTGTTCTAGCTCGGGAGAATTGCCGTCGTCTGGGAGGTGCGAAGTCTGCGTGGCTGCCCCGACTCCCAATTTCGGGGTGACCAACAAACAGTCCCTTGCCACCCTCCAGGTTTCCTGCTCTTGTATGGCCTTCTGCAAAGCCTGTTCAACTTTTCCTATGCCTTAAGGTGTTTCCCGCAACCCGAGGACTTTGTCTCCTCGGCAAGCGCTCTAGTGCATTTATCCCACACCTCTGGGTGGAGAATATCTACCGGCTGGTCAATGACCCCGATATGTAAAAGCCTCGCAACTGCGAGAGTAAAATCTTTGGGCTTACAACCAATTCCTCACTGCTTATGTAATTGGGATACGACCTTCACAAGGGCTTCCATCCTCCTTGTGGGTCCTGGTCCAGGAGCGTCCTCCCTCGACCTCCCCCGCCGGGCTGGTCCTGCAGCCCGTCCGACCGTTCACCTGTCCAGGCGATTTTCCCGGGTTTCGGCACCACTTGTTGCCTATTCAGGCGTGGCGACCTGGTTCAGGAACGGCGAGCTCCGTCCATCAGCTTGCAGACACCAATGTGGTGGACAGCAAATGGCGTTTATTGGTGGTCGGCACAGCATTATATAGCTTGGGTTTACAATGTCACTTCCGTCTGCTTACATTGTAAGCTAAATGCTGTTGGCTATTAGGAGGGGGGGGGCCCTATCTTTCTGTACAACGCGATATCTTCCGGCCGTCAGACCCTAATTACCTACACTCAGCAAAGACTACTTTCATGGGGAAAACTGGAACCAAGCACCCAGGACCCCATGTCTGCAAAGACATCGCTTCAGTGCAAAGACACACTGGGAAGGATGGCAGATGGCAATGTCATGATGAAGTGAGGTGCTCACAAAGACAACAAGTCCTGCAGTTCCCAATGCTGGAGAAAAACAGGCCAGGGCCGTGCCAGGCTTGCAAGAGAGGAGTTTGCTGCCTGAGGTGACTCTGCAGGACCTTGTGCCAATCTCCAGGAACACAAGGTACCCCTGAGAATGTCCCTGGGTGAGATAAGCCTGCAATCCAGCCAGGCGGTGCACATCAGTGGCATGTGTTTTCTTCACAGCATCGTTAGGTGTGTAGAGGACAAGGGAGAAGAGAATTGTCAGGGACTGAGAGTACAGGGACATGAGTGGAGACCCTGGTGTGATGTGCCTCCCAATCATGCACTGCTCCTGAGTGTAGACGAGATGGACCTTGCCACCTTGCCATGATGCTGGCATTCAGGTGCTGGCAGAATGGCACCAGACCCTTTGGGAGGCCCTGGTGTTCTTATCCAGCTCCACCTCTGGTGGAACATGGCTGTTCTGGAGGTCCTGTGCCATATTTGCCAGCCACATGCCATTGCACTAGGTCACCCAGGCACCTGGTATGGCACAGCACTAGAGGCCATTCTTATGCCATTTAAAAGAGAGCCTTGACATAATATCAGTGCCTGCAATGCAGGGATGTGCTCATGTCTGAGCTTTGCAGTGAGCTGAGCTCTAGTGAGTGCAGCGGAGGGCACCTAGACAGGGATCTGACCTACCTTCTAGTGCACTCCTCCTTTTGGTCACCTGAAAGACCAGCAGCTGCCATGGATTCAGATGCCCTAACCAGTGGGTGCAATCTGAGGTCACCAAGGGACCCCCCTCCACAACCCCACAGCTGAAGATGATGCTCAGCTGGTTTGGGTGTCCCAGGAATGCTCCATCAGAGCCTGCAGACACATCAACAAGTTTTTGACCACCCCTGGCACCTCAGATGCCACCAGGTGTTTTTGTGTGAGCAGCTGACAGCCACCCTGCATCCCCATGGATGCCAGTGGGAGCTCAGGGCAGGGGCTGGCCAGCAGGCACCTGTTTTGTGCACACTGAGCTGGAGCAAGAGGAATCCCAGCTCCTGTGGGTCTGCGGGGTGCATCAGGGAGAGATGAACCCCACTCCAGTCTCTGGGCTACTTACCAGAGAGGAGATACCTGATGGAGTCTGCCCTGTCTGACTGTGAACACAAAGGATGTGAACACAGAGTTCTGCCACACCCTGTAGTGGGCACTGCTGTGGGACCAGCCCAGACTGGGCTGTGGTGGGGAGAGGGCAGGGGAGGTGGAGAGAGGTCAAGAACAGTGGGAAGAATTTGGGGGGAGCTGGGCTGGGCTGGAAAGTGCCCAGGAGAGAACAATATCGGTGTATAGCTTGTAGTGTGTGACCATGCAGGGCAAGGACTCACACCAGGGGTTTCTGTTGCAGAGGCACCCCATAGGTCCTGGGAGTCACTATGAAATTCAGGGTGCCCCACTGATTCTGGGAGACATCGGCGGTTTTGAGGAGCCCCATAGATGTGGGCAGATGCTGCAGTTTCCTGGAGCCCCTTAGATCTGGGGAGATGCTCGTGGTTTCAGGGAGCTCAATAGATCTGGGGAGATGCTGGCAGTTTCCTGGAGCCCCATTGATCTGGGGAGATGATGGCGGTTTCGAGGCATCCCATAGATCTGGGGACATGCTGGCATTTTCAGGAAACTCCATAGATCTGGGGAGATGATGGCAGTTTCAGGGAGCCCCATAGATCTGGGGAGATGATGGTGGTTTCGAGGAGCCGCATAGATTTGGGGAGATGCCTACAGTTTCAGGGAGCCCCGTAGATCTGGGGAGATGCTGGCAGTTTCAGGGAGCCCCATAGATCTGGGGAGATGCTGGTAGTTTTGAGGCACCCCATAAATCTGGGGAGACACTGGTAGTTTCAAGGTGCCCCATAGATCTGGGGAAATGCCATTCGATTTGGGGTGCCCCATAGATCCTACGAGACACCAGCGGTTTCGGGGCACCCCATAGGTCCTGGGAGTCACTATCGTATTCAGGGTGCCCCATAGGTGCTGGGAGACATCGGCGGTTTTGAGGAGCCCCATAGATCTGGGGAGACGATGGCAGTTTCAGGGAGCCGCATAGATCTGGGGAGATGATGGCAGTTTCAAGGCATCCCATAGATTTCGGGATATGATGGCAGTTTCAGGGAGCCCCATAGGTCTGGAGAGAAGCTGGCAGTTTCAGGGTACTCCATAGATGTGGGGAGATGCTGGTAGTTTCAGGGAGCCCCGTAGATCTGGGGAGATGATGGCGGTTTCGGGGAGCTCCATAGATCTGGGGAGATGATGGCCGTTTCCTGGAGCCCCATTGATCTGGGGAGATGATGGCGGTTCTGAGGCATCCCATAGATCTGGGGAGATGCTGGCATTTTCAGGAAACTCCATAGATGTGGGGAGATGCTGGCAGTTTCAGGGAGCCCCATAGATCTGGGGAAATGCTGTCAGATTTTGGGCGCCCCATAGATCCTACGAGACACCCGCGGTTTAGGGGCATCCCATAGGCCCTGGGAGTCACTATCATATTCAGGGTGCCCCATAGATGCTGGGAGACATCAGCGGTTTTGAGGAGCCCCATAGATCTGGGGAGATGATGGCAGTTTCAGGGAGCCCCTTAGATCTGGGGAGATGATAGTGGTTTCGAGGAGCCCCATAGACCTGGGAAGATGATGGCAGTATCAAGGAACCCCATAGATCTTGGGAAATGCCGTCAGATTTGGGGTGCCCCAGAGATCCTATGAGACACTGGTGGTTTCGGGGCACCCCATAGGCCTTGGGAGTCACTATCATATTCAGGATGCCCCATAGATACTAGGAGACATCGGCAGTTTTGAGGAGCCCCTTAGATCTAGGGAGATGATGGCAGTTTCAAGGCATACCATAGATCTTGGGAGATGCTGGCAGTTTCACGGAGCCCCATAGGTCTGGAGAGACGCTAGCAGTTTCAGGGAACTCCATAGATCTGGGGAGATGCTGGTAGTTTCATGGAGCCCCTTAGATCTAGGGAGATGATGGCAGTTTCAGGGAGCCCCATAGATCTGGGGAAATGCCGTCGAATTTTGGGTGCCCCATAGATCCTATGAGATACTGGCGGTTTCGGCGCACCCCATAGGCCCTGGGAGTCAGTAGCGTATCTAGGATGCCCCATTGATCCTGGGTGACATCGGCGGTTTTGAAGAGCCCCATAGATGTGCGGAGATGCTGGCAGTTTCAGGGAGCCCCATAGATCTGGAGAGACGCTCTTAGTATCAAGGCACCCCGTAGATCTGGGTAGTTGATGGCGGTTTCGGCGACCCCCATAGATCTGGGGAAATGCTGTCGGATTTGGGGCGCCCCATAGATCCTATAAGACACTGGTGGTTTCGGGGCACCCCACTAGGTCGAGGAGTAACCATCATATTCAGGGTGCCCCATAGATCCTATGAGACACTGGTGGTTTCGGGGAACCCCATAGGCCCTGGGAGTCGCTATCGTATTCAGGGTGCCCCATAGAACCTGGGAGACATTGGCGGTTTTGAGGAGCCCCATAGATGTGGGGAGATGCTGGCAGTTTCAGGGAGCCCCATAGACCTGGGGAGATGCTGGTAGTTTCGATGCACCTCATAGATCTGGGGAGACACTGACATTTTCAAGGAGCCCCATAGACCTGGAGAAATGCCGTCAGATTTGGGGTGCCCCTTAGATCATATGAGACACCGGCGGTTTCGGGGCACCCCGTATGTCCTGGGTGTCACTATCATATTCAGGGAGGCCCATAGATCCTGGGAGACATTGGAGTTTTCGAGGAGCCCCATAGATCTGGGGAGATTCTGGCAGCTTCAGGGAGCCCCATAGACCTGGGTAAATGCCGTCAGATTTGGGGCGCCCCGTAGATCCTACAAGACACCGGTGGTTTCAGGGCACACCATAGGTCCTGGGACTCACTATTGTATTCACGGTGCCCCATAGATCCTGGGAGACATCGGTGGTTTTGAGGACCTCTATAGATCTGGGGAGATGCCTGCAGTTTCAGGGAGCCCCATAGATCTGGGGAGATGATGGTGGTTTTAAGGAGCCCCATAGATCTGGGGAGATGATGGCAATTTCAGGGAACCGCATAGATCTGGGGAAATGCCGTCGGATTTTGGACGCCCCATAGATCCTACGACACACCGGCGGTTTTGGGGCACCCCATAGGCCCTGGGAGTCACTATCATATTCAGGATGCCCCACAGATCCTGGGAGACATCGGCGGTTTTGAGGAGACCCATAAATGTGGAGACATGCTGCCAGTTTCAGGGAGCCCCATAGAGCTGGGGAGATGATGGCAGTTTCAGGGCATCCCATAGATCTTGGGAGATGCTGGCAGTTTCAGGGAGCCCCATAGATCTGGGGAGATGATGGCTGTATCAAGGAGCCCCATAGATCTGGGGAGATGCTGGCAGTTTCAGGGAGCCCCATAGATCTGGGGAGATGCTGGTAGTTTTGAGGCAGCCCGTAAATCTGGGGAGACGCTGGTAGTTTCAAGGTGCCCCATAGATCTGGGGAGACACTGGTAGTTTCAAGGAGCCCCATAGACCTGGGGAAATGCTGTCAGATTTGGGGTGCCCCATAGATCCTATGAGACATCGGCGGTTTCGGGGCACCCCATAGGTCCTGGGAGTCACTATCGTATTCAGGGTGCCTCATAGATCCTGGGAGACATCAGCCGTTTTGAGGAGCCCCATAGATCTGGGGAGATGATGGCGGTTTCGATGAGCCCCATAGATCTGGGGAGATGCCTGCAGTTTCCGGGAGCCCCATAGATCTGGAAAGATGCTGGTGGTTTTGAGGTGCTCCATAAATCTGTAACAGTTGGTCGGAAAATCAGCATTGTCTCAACATTGTCATCAGGAACATGAACAGTACATTATCTGACAATGGCCTGTTTGTAGTGCAGTGGCTGGTCTCAAGGACGGAATGTGCGGTACAAGGTTCCTGGAAGGTACCTGGCCGGAACCGTTAGAGATAACCTCATAGCTACTGTCAAAAAGGATGAATTGCCACTGTTGGCATAACACCGATGAAGAAATCATGAACTTTAGATGAACTTTGCTTCATTATAATACCAAAACACACCTCCTGGTCAAAGGCTACCCGCCTCCAAGACTAACCATGCCTCGGACACTGACCTGCGTGATAGGCTCGCTTGAGAAGGGCGGAGATATGATAATTGTATTCTGAGAAGGGTGGAGAGTCCTGAGGCAGAGGTGGAGCAAGGTGTGTTACTAAGCATAAAAGATGACTTTTGAACAACGGAAGTTGGAAGCTTCCCCACCAAGGACCACGACAATCGACGACGCAGCATCAGCTGGACCCGGGACCATTAGAACGTCGTGAGATCAGCAGTGGTAGCTATAACCCCTCTTTCTCCTCTCTCTAAACTTAATTTTACTTTTCTCCTTTCTTTCACCCATCTCTAACTATCGCGTGCCTCCCCACAGGAAATGCAATAAAGTTTTACAGTGTGATTACTGCCATCCCCTTTGGTGTTGGTCACCTTAATTTTGCACTTTCGAAATCGTAGCAAACAAACCATCACGAGTCCACCGAGTGGACCGTGACAAAGGCTTAAAGGAAAATGTTGCACAGTGACTTGACTTGTGAGGGTGTTTGGCACGTTAATGAGCCCTCTGGTGCTGACTTCCTGAACTGCAGGTCCTGAAAGATTGAAGAAGCCCCTAGAGATTTAAAGTCAGCAGCAAACCTGCAAGTTTCCGAGCATGTTATTGGGCTCCAGTGAGGGCCATCCCTGAAAAGGCCATGGAGGGAATGACCAGAAAGGGGACTGTCCCTGGGGGCTGGTGAAGCAGGAAGTCAGAGGCACTGCTTAGAGGTGGAATAATCAAATGTACAATTTGTCTGTGAAAACCCTTGATGTGTTTCACCAAGCAGGACAGTCAAGCCCTGACCCCCATCCTCTGGGAAAGGGGTCCCATTACCTCCTGGGATGCTTGGGGATCTTCCAAGGAGCAGTGGGGGTACACAATGCCGAGTGCAGGACAGGATCCACAGAGGGTGGGTGAGGAGGCAACAATGCCATGGGACTATAAGAACCTGGTGTCTTCTCATGGGCCTCAGTGGACGAGACAGCAGCCAGGGTGGAGAGGATAAGGGTCTCAATTGTGTTGGCTGGTGGTGATCTCACCTGCTGCAATGCCCTCAGTCATCCCCATTGCAGGCTGTCCTACACTGTCCTATGCCTGTGCTGGTTTCCCCGCAGACATTAGCTACGTCCCCTTTTCCCCAATGCACTCGGGCCTTGGGATCTCCCAAGCCATACTGATGCCCTTCTGTCCTTACTGGTTGTTGCTTCAAACACACAGCTGTGGTTAAGCAAGGGTTGGCCAAGGCCTGTGAGTTGCCCACAACCTGTCTGCCTTCTTCTAATACCCTGATCATGCTCCTCTCACACCCAAGCTATCACAGCCTGACACTTGCTTGAATCTTCTATTTCTCTCTGTATTCCAGCCCTGAAATACATGTCCTCCTTCTGCCACCTCAAAATCAAAACTCAACTTATTTCACTTCAGCAGGATGCCCCGCTACCCCTGTGTCCTGGTTTCAGCTGGGATAGAGTTAACTGTCTTCCTAGTAGCTGGTACAGTGCTATGTTTTGAGTTCAGTATGCGAAGAATGTTGATAACACTGATGTTTTCAGTTGTGGCTCAGTAGTGTTTAGACTAAAGTCAAGGATTTTTCAGCTTCTCATGCCCAGCCAGCGAGAAAGCTGGAGGGACACAAGAAGTTGGCACAGACACAGCCAGGGCACCTGACCCAAACTGGCCAACAAGTTATTCTACACCACGTGACGTCCCACCTAATATAGGAACTGGGAAGTGGGGGAGGGAATCGCCGCTCGGAGACTGGCTGGGTGTCGGTCTGCAGGTGGTGAGCAATTGCACTGCACATCATTTGTACATTCCAATCCTTTATTACTACTCTTGTTCTTTTATTGGTGTTATCATTATCATTATCAATATTAGTTTCTTCTTTTCTGTTCTATTAAACCGTTCTTACCTCAACCCACGAGTTTTACTTCTTTTCCTGATTTTCTCCCCCATCCCACTGGATGGGGGGGGAGTTAGAGAGTGGCTGCATGGTGCTTAATTGCTGGCTGGGGTTAAAACACGACACAGGCCTACCCCTGATGATCAGGTAGGGAGGCCAGTTCTACCACGCCCGTGCCGGCAGGGAGGCAAGGTCTACCCTGCACTTGCCAGCAGGGAGGCTTGCCTACCCAGTCCACATGGGTAGGGAGGCCAGGTCAACCCTGCCCTTGAGGTAGGGAGGACAGGTCTACCCTGTCCGTGCCATTAGGGAGGCCGGTTCGACCTCGGCCACATGGGTAGGAAGGCCAGGTATACCCCGCCATTGCCAGTAGGGAGGCCAGGTCTACCCAGTCCATGCAGTTATGGAGGCCATCTCTACCCCGCCCTAGCTGATAGAGAGGCCTGGTCTACCTCGCCTGCGTTGGTAGGGAGACCAGGTCTACCCCGCCCACACGATTAGGAAGGCCTGGTCTACCCCACCGGTGCTGTTCGGGAGGCCAGGTCTACCCCACCCACCCAGTTACGGAGGCCATCTCTACCCCGCACTTGCCATTAGGGAGGGCTGCTCTACCCCACCTGTGCGGGTAGGGAGGCCACGTCTATGCCGTTCACGCAGTTACGGAGGCCAGGTCTACCCCACTGATGCCATTCGGGAGGCCAGGTCTACCCCACCTGCGCAGGTAGGGAGACCATGTGTACCCCACCGGCGCCCTAGGGATGCCAGGTCTACCCCAACCACGCGTTTAGGGAGGCCTGGTCTACCCCACCGGCACTGTTCGGGAGGCCAGGTCTAGCCCTACCCACATGATCAGGGAGACCACGTCTACCCCACCCTTGCTGTTAGGGAAGCCTGGTCTACCCTGCTTGCGCAGGTTGGGAGGCCAGGTCTACCCCGCCCTAGCTGTTATGCAGGCCAGGTCTTCCCACTGTGCTTGGCCATGGAGGCCACTTCTACCTTGCCCTTGCCGGTACCGAGGCCCGGTCTACCCCGCCCGCGTGGTTATAGAGACCAGGACTCCCTAACCCTGCGGATGGGGTAGATCTGGCCGACCGACCGGCACCGGTTGGGTATACCTGGCCTCCCAGCCCACATAGGCCGGGTAGTCCAGGGCTCCCTAACTGTGTGGGCGGGGTAGACCTGGCCTCTTTAACCACGCGGGTGGGGTAGAGCTGGCCTTTCTAACTGCGCAGGCAGGGTAAACCTGGCCTCCCTACCGGTGCCAGTGGAGTAGGCCAGGCCTCCTTAAATGCGCGAGCGGCATAGACCTGGCCTCGTGAATGGAGCCGGTGGGGTAGACCAGGCCTTCCCTAACCACACGGGCGGGGTAGACCTGGTCTGCCTAACCGTGTGGGTGGGGTAGACCTGGGCTCCCGAAAAGCACCAGTGGGTTATACAAGGCCTTCCTAACTCCAAGGCTGTGATTGCAGGTAGGCAAAAGCACTGTGAAGGTGGCTACAATGCTGAGAAAATATTTGGTTTGTTTGATGAAGCAGAAAGGCCAAGGCCTGATCTCCAGGCCCTGGCAAGACAGATTCTGTCCCTCACAGAGGAGTCAGGGCTCTTCCTGGGGCCAGCAGGATGTGAGGGTGAGCAATGCCAAGTGTAGGAAAACTGTACAGGGCATCCTGGTTTCCCCAAGCAGGGGTGAGGAAGAAACTAAGTCCAGAGCCTCAAAACAAGTTTTGCCTGGTAGGCCTCAGTGGCAGAAGCTACTGTCAAATCCAAGGTGACAAATCCCTTGGACCTGTTTGGCCCTTCAGCCTTGCCAGAGCACTTGGCCATCTCTACTGCAGGCTGTCATAACCTGTCCCATGCCTTACCTCCTTCCCTTCGGGCTGTTGATGTCCATCTTGCTTTTCCACCTAGCTCTCACCCCAGCATTTCTGTTCCTTCACGGATGTCTCTCCAGCCTGGCTGGATTTTCCTTGAAACACAAGGCCATGGGCTGATCCGGGCTCTCTCTGGGTGACCTCTTGCACCACAAGGCTACCCTTTGAGTGACATTTCTTTCTCGACACATCCAGTCTGAACCTTCCGAGCTGCACTTTGCGCAGGTTTCCTTCTCTTCCCACTACCAAGAAAAGCTCCATCATCTCTCAAGCCACCCTTCAAGCAGGTGCACTCTACTACTATAGTGCCTTGAGGCTTCACTTCTCTGGGCTGAAGAAGGCCAAGTCCCTCAGCCTCTCCAAAGAGGCCCCATCCTGGCAGATGTCCTCTGGGACCACTCCAGTTCTTCCCCATTCCTCCAGACCAGGGAAGAACCCCACATGCAGACACACTAGTCCAGATGTGGCCACATCTCATTGAGGAATGAGAACACCCTTGCCTGGGTGGCCATGCCTCTCCTAATACAGCCCTGAATGCAGTTGGCCTTATTCACTGTTTGTAGTGTTTGCTCTATCAAATGGCATTTGAAATGATACTGCACAGAGGCTGCGTGCCTTTCTTACTGGGGACATAAGAATCCAGAACCTCTGGGTACAGAGCAACCAACAAGCCATGTGCCTCCTGCTGGCTACCAGATTCTCCGGCAGAAGTGATGTCATAGTCGGCATGCCAGCCATGTGTCTGCTGATGGCCAATGACCCCAAGAGAGTGGAGATTCCAAGGACCTCACACTCACCTTCATGATCATGTGCCTCCTACTGGCCTATGAGCTTCTCAGACAGAATTTGTGTCGGAGTGATAGCCCAACCCATCAGCCTTCTTGTGGCATGTCAGATGACCAGACAGAAGTAACCTCACCACGATCTTCCAAGCCACGTGCCTGCTGCTGTCCCGTCATGTACTCAGGCAGAAGAGGTGTGAGAACCCATATCCGAGCCCTCGTCCTGGATGGGCCTACCAGGTACTTGGGGAAAGGGATTCTCACAATCAACACGCTGTTGCTGGCCTGTCAGAGGCACTGGCAGATGTGAGCGTAAAAGCACATATCCCAGCCATGAGTCAAGGGCTGACCTATCAGCTCCTTCAGAAAGAAGTGACCTCACAGTCCCTTTCCCAGCCATGTTCCTGCTGCTGGCCTATCAACTCCAAGGACAGAAGGGACCTCCCAGCCACCTTCCCAGCCTTGTGCCTCCTGCTGTCCCATGAGATCCTGAGGCACAGCTGACCTCACCATAGCATTCCCACCCATCTCCTCCTTGTGGCCTCTGAGCTCATCAGACACAGGTCACCTCACATTCCTCTCCCAATGCCATGCGACCGTTCTGGGATCTCCCGATCCCTGCCCTGGTCCCACGGGGCCAGACAGCTTAAGTGAGGTTGAGCAGATGTGACCAAGATGAGGGCAGGAGAGCGTGGAAAAGACAGCTTCAGGGATTCGGTGTTCAGGTTGGAGCTTAGGGATTAGAGCTCACCTTTTTAGGGATGGGGATTAGGCAAAGGCTTAGGGAGAGAGTTTGGTGTTCTGCTGAGGTTCCCTGGCTAGTGTTTAAGGTGCAGGTTGGCATGGTGGGTTAGGGTTTTGTTTAGGGCTGGGGTGAGGGCTAGGATTAAGGCCAACATGTTAATACTAGGGGTAGAGGCTAGAGGCTCGGGTGAGAAACCGGGTAAGTGTAAGGGTAAGGGTTTATAGGTTTGGGATATGGCTTAGATGTAAGCTTTGAGGTTAGGGATAGCCTAAGCACAGCTAGGTTAGTAACAGTGGATTATTGTCATGGGGAGGAGGAGTATTTAGGCGTAGGGTTAGGGCTTAAGGTTACTTGTTAGAGAGAGTGTAAAGGCTTAACAGGAATGTTTTCACAGTCAGTGTTTTCACAGCAACATCCCCTTAACCCATTTTACCTCTTCAAAATCTTTTGTGTCTGTTGGTCAAGGCCCTCTTCCCTCCCCCAAATCTCCCATTTCTTTTCATCACGCTCCTCCTGACCTCCTCAAATGTGTCATCTTGTTGAGGGCAGCTTCCTGATGACCTTCATGACCTCAGAGTATCTCTCTCCCTGTTGCTGCTGACAAGTGAGAAGTGAACTCACAGCCACCATCCAAGGGGACATACTGTCTGCTGTGCTTGAGAGGCCTCTTCACAGCCTTCCCAGCAGCACTGGAGGAAGGTGATGCCCTGCACCACCCCAGAGGTTCCCTGCCTGCAAGCCCACTCGTACATCCGAAGGTTTCCTGCATCACTTGTCCCACACGGCTGCTTCAGTTACCACAGGGCAGCTTGGATGCCGTGGCAACCTCTGTGCGGACAACTGAATCAAGTCCAGAATGTAACTTTTAGAAAAATGTGGAAGCCTATGCAGAAAAAGAAACCTATGTAATAGCAGAAAAAGTCTTCATTTCCAGCTTTTCATTATCTTTTATGAAATTTTGCTAATCATGAAGGGATGCTGCTAGTGTCTGGCTTCTCAGAGGACTTTGTGCCATTGATGGAATTTGATCCTGATCGTCCAGCCAACTTCCCATGCACTGCATCGTCCACATGTCAACAATCTGCTCTAAGGAGACTATGAGAAACCACATCCAAGGACTTGCAAAAGTCCAGGTACACAGCATGCCCTTCTTTCCCCTCCCACATGGGTTCAGCAATCCTTTTCTTGTCCTTCAAGCAATGGAGATGGCTGCAAGAGCATTTTCCCTGTCACCTTGCCAGGGACTGAGGTGAAGGTGGTCAACCTGTAACACTTCCAATCCTCCTTTTTGCCCTTCTTGAAGATGGGTTTGAGATTTGCCTTTTCTGAGGATCTTGGAACATCCCTCATTTCTCTCTTCCCATTCCAAGATGTTTGAGAGAGGACTCTTGATGACACCAGCCAGCTCCACCAGCACCTCTCTGCTGCGTCACACACTAAAACCTGTCTTCATATCCCACATTTGCAGGGAAGTGCCCAGGACACCACACATGCCAGTCCAGGTCCTCTGGGCTGGTTCAAAAGAGAACCAGAAGCGATTTCTTCCTGCAGGCCTACAACTCCCATGGACTCTCTGTGCAGTTCACAGCTTCCCTGAGCATTTTTCTCAGTGTCTCCATTCCCCAACCTTTCTAGTCCACAGGCTGTAGATGAGAGGATTGAACAGGGATGTGAGGATGGTGTAGATAAGGGGCTTTGTCAACCTCTCTCAGGAGAGTTCTTCTGGGCATCACGCACTCAAAGATGAGGGTGTTGTAGAAAAGAGTGGCACTAGTGAGGCGGCAGGAGCAGGTGGAGAAGTCTTTCTGCCTGCCCGCGCCGGATGGGAGACGTTCCTCAGGGTGGCAGCTCTGATGCACACAGGATGACCATGTGAACTGGAAGGGGAGGATGGGATCTAAAAAGCAGGTCATGACAGCAAAGAGCATGAGTGTCACAGTGCCAGTGTGTGAAAGATCCAGCAATGGGGTGAAATCACAGAAGAAGTGGTCCACTCCACTGGGACCACACAACGGTATCTGGGTCATGACTGAAATAATTACTGTAGCTGACAGAAATCCCCCTAGCAAAGGAGACAGACCTGGCAGTTCCTGAGTCTTGTAGGGAGCGGGTGGTGGCACACAGCCCAGTACTGATCGTAGGATGTCGTCACCAGCAGTAAACACTCTGTACATGCAAAAGGACATGAGGTCCTTACAGCTCCAGTGCCTCGTTGCCTCCTCACCCACCCTCCACAGAGCCTGTTCATGAACCTGGAGACTTCCTGGGGTTGCTGACAAAAGACCTTTTCTGTTTCCTCTCCCTGAGCAAGCAGTTTGCAACTTGCAACACAAGGTCACTCTTGCTGACTCCTGCTCTCATCCTAAATGACAAAAGCTAGTCCAACCTGTTGTCTGTCACATAGAGGACCCCAACAAATGCAAGCTTCCCCTTGATACAGGGAGCATAGTCCTCATGCTCCCTGCTGCTCCCTGGGCAGAGCCTGTATCCCTCCATTGCAGCACCACAGCTCAGCAATGCCCTTAGTCATCCTCATTGCAGGCTGTCCTACGTCTTTGCTGATTTCCCGGCAGACTTTAGCTGTGTCCCCTTTTCCCCACCACACTTGGACTCTGGGATCTCCCAAGCCAGACTGATGCCCTTCTGTCTTTACTGGCTGTTGCTTCAAACACAAAGCTGTGGTTAAGCAAGGATTGGTCAAGGCCTGTGAGTTGCCCACAACCTGTCTTCTTGCACCCAAATTATCACAGCCCCACTCTTGCTTGAAACTTCTGCCACCTCAAAATCAAAACTCAACTTATTTCACTTCAGCAGGATGCCCCACTACCCCTGCCACCACTTCCAGTCTGCTATTAAAGATGCGCACTGCTGTGTTGCATATATTTATGTTTTGGAAGGTCAATGCTTTTTTTTCTCTTTTCCTTTTTTTTGCTTTTTTTTTTTTTTTTTTTTTTTAATAGATACTGATACACCTGGGGAAATCACAAAAAGACCTACTGAAGAATTCTTGATATGGTCAGGGCTGTATGTATGGGGGCACATATAAATCATCCCTGCACCTGATGTGAATTATTTTTGTGGTCAGGGAGACCCCGAGAGCTCTCCTTAATTTGAAAGTATGAAGGGGAAGGAAGGGCAGCGTCATTCGGGCTGGAAGGGACCTCAGGAGGTTTTTGGAAAAATCTCCTGCACAAAGCAGGGCCAGACCAGATTACTCAGGGTTTTATCCAAAGACACCTTAGTCACTTTCTGGGATAGAGCTGGCACAAACTTCCTGGGAAAGAGCTTCCAGTGTTTGACTATCCTCATGTTGGAAATTTATTTCTCTATAAGTGCACTAACCCCCTTCTTTCAGCCCATTGCCTCTTGTCCTTGTGTCTTGTACCATGGACACGAGCCTGACTCAGTCTTCCTGGGAACACTGCAATGCTGCTACATGTTTTGCCCAAGATCTTCCTTTCTCCAGGCTGGACAAGCCCAGCTCCCTCAGCCTCTCCTCACAGGTAAAGTCTTCCTGCCTTGGACCATTATGGGAGCCCTTTGCTAAAGTGGCTCCAGCTTGCATACATCTTTCCTATATTGGGATCTGAAATCTGGACACAGTGTTCTGTAGAATCTCTTCCCTCACTCACCTGCTCATGGTCCTGTTCATATAGCCCACAGTGCTCCCGTCCTCCCTTGCTTCCAAGGCACATGGCTGCGTCCTGTCCATCTCGCTGTCCAGCAAGACCTTTCCAAAAGCCCTCCTTCCAGACAGACCCCTGCCCTGCTGCAGCCTTGTTCCACATAGGGCTTTGCAGAAAGCTCTGCTCCAGGGTCTGCTGAAGGAGAGAGGCTGGGCAGGGCTGTCTGTTCCCCCAAACCAGCCCTTGGACCACCAGGAAGATGGAGATGGCCTCACAGCAAAATTCACCTGTCAAGCTGGGGAGACAAGCAAGTGCTGGAAATGGCCAATGAGAGACATTGAGAGTGACAAAGATGCTGAGCCACCCTCGCTGTCTGTCCACACCACCAAGGCCACAGACCAGCCTTCTCTCTCCTGCACCTGCATGTCTTCCATGCTTTCTACAAGCCCTGACTCTGCAACACAAACCCCCGGTGTGAGTCCTTGCCCTGCATGGTCACACACTACAAGCTATACCCTGGTATTTTTCTCTCCCTGGCACTTTCCAGCCCAGCCCAGCTCCCCCTAAACTCTTCTCACTGCCCCCGACCTCCCTCCACCTTCCCTGCCCTCTCCCCAGTACAGACCAGTCTGTCATGGCCCCACAGCAGTGCCCACCACAGGGTGCTGCAGAACTCTGGGCACTCACCCCACAGCCCCAGACACTCTGAAGTGCACAACAGCTCCTCTAGAGTGGAGAGGGGTGAGTCCCAGGGGGGCATCCATGGCACAAGGCCTGAGGAGATCCCCTTGTATGATAGAAATGCTGCAATGGAGGCCAGCTCTGTCACACAGGTGCCCACTGCCTGTCCTTGACTGCGGCCACAGGTCTGCCACACAGCAGGACTCTAACCATGCTTGAAGAGCACTCAGGCCTTCCACCAACCAAAGGGTTCAGAAGGAAAGCATGGAAGTGGGAAGAGAGCAGCTCGGGAAAGACCAAGCACTGGTGCTCCCAGACAGTGCTGCTGTGCCAGTATTCTTTTCTTCTTCCCCTCTGCACACAGGCACTGCTCCCTGCAGCTGCGGAGAAGGTCTTGGAGGAAGGATCTCAGAAAAACAAGTCACTGCAGGGCCCTTTATTTTGGTTAAATACACAGAGGGAATGGGTCCTCATTTGCACAACCTGCGGGACACACAAAATCTGGATAGAGTGTGAATTAGAAACCAGAGGAAGAAACTTATCTGAATGCTTTCCACAAAGAAAAGTAAAACAAAGCAAAAAGAGTAATCAAAAACCACACTCAAAACACCAAAATCACCATAAAAACCCACCAGAAGACATGCTGGGCTTGTAATGAGATATGAGTCCTATGCAAAAGACAACATGCAGTTCATTTCTTCTGAACAGTATCCAGTGATTAGTTTTCTCAGGGCATCCTTGATCTCATGGTTTCTCATGCTGTAGATGAGGGGGTTCAAGGCTGGAGGCACCACTGAGTACAGAACTGCAACCAGCAGGTCCAGGGTTGGTGAGGAGATGGAGGGGGGCTTCAGGTCCGCAAACATGCCAGTGCTTAGAAACAAGGAGACCACGGCGAGGTGAGGGAGGCAGGTGGAAAAGGCTTTGTGCCGTCCCTGCTCAGAGGGGATCCTCAGCACAGCCCTGAAGATCTGCCCATAGGACAGCACAATGAAAACAAAACACCCAAATGCAAAACAGACACTAACTACAAGTACCCCAACCTCCCGGAGGTAGGCACCTGAGCAGGTAAGCTTGAGGATCTGGGGGATCTCACAGAAGAACTGGTCCACAGCATTGCCTTGGCAGAGGGGTAGTGAAAATGTATTGGCAGTGTGCAGCACAGCATAGAGGAAACCAGTGCCCCAGGCAGCTGCTGCCATGTGGACACAAGCTCTGCTGCCCAGGAGGGTCCCGTAGTGCAGGGGTTTGCAGATGGCAACGTAGCGGTCATAGGCCATGACTGTGAGAATAAAGTACTCTGCTGAGATCAAAAAGATGAACAGAAAGAACTGTGCAGCACATCCTGCATAGGAAATGGCCCTGGTGTCCCAGAGGGAGTTGGCCATGGCTTTGGGGACAGTGGTGGAGATGGTGCCCAGGTCAAGGAGGGAGAGGTTGAGGAGGAAGAAGTACATGGGTGTGTAGAGGCTGAGGTCACAGGCTACAGCGGTGATGACGAGGCCATTGGCCAGGAGGGCAGCCAGGTAGATGCCCAGGAAGAGCCAGAAGTGCAAGAGCTGCAGCTCCCTCGTGTCTGCAAATGCCAGGAGGAGGAACTGGGTGATGGAGCTGCTGTTGGACATCCTCCAAGGACAGCAATGGTCCATATCGAAACTCAGTGGAAGCTGAAAAAGGATTTCAAGGGCACCAAGATGAACTTTTGATACTTCGGGAACAGTTAAAGAAGAAAAAGAGGTAAGGTAGGACCACTGCTGAAATGAGGAAGAGTAGCTCTAGATAAATCTGAAGTACTCTATGTCACAGCCTCCATTAATCCCAGCCAGGTCTCCCAGGCCTTTGAGTTGTGAGGCAGGACTCTGGAGGAGAACAACCAGCAGTGGATGGGGATCAAGCATGGGGTTACTCAAGCAAACTACACCCTTACCAGACCATGGGAACCATAGGGGCTGCATCCAAGGGTGCTGAGAGAGTGTTTTTTTCTTGAGGAGGTGCTGGTGTGTTATGACCCCAGTAAGAAAGGGATTCGGACACTGTGAGCTACCTTTTAAAATTATGTTCATCACCATTAACACTCTAAGGAGAGAATCATGCAGATCATCTTAGGCCCCTTTAGATGGTGGGAACTCCAGGTCATGTAGCATTGAACGGTCCTTCTACCCAAATGCAGACCCCATCCATAGAAGACAGTCTCCTGTTTTGGTCATTCAAGCTACTATGGGATCTTCTTACAAGGAACAACTCTACTCATCGTCTCAACAGTCAAACAGAAGTGATGTTTTCATGAGAATGTTTTGCTGCACTGTTAGATACAGGCAAGGCCACGCAGGAGGCATGATGTCCAGTACAGAGTGGGACCTGCCTGCAGGCTCTTGTGTGATAATATGCTGCTGAGGTTGTCCTGTGGCCGAGGGATCTGTGCAGCATAACACAGGTATGACGGCCGTGCTGTACGTGCAGCAGGGTGCAGCGCAGCGCAGCCCTAAGAACTGGATGTTCAATATTTTTCTGGTCAGGACCAGTGTTCAGGTTTCCTGTGAGAAGTCTGTGGTCCACTACACTGCCACAGCTGAGATGCCGTGGCCCAAATGTGCACTGCCAGGAGGAGCTGGAGACCCATGGCTTGTCACAGAACTGTGATGGTTTGGGATTCAATGAGACATGGTGGGACAGCTTGCTGAGCTGTGGTGCTGCAAAGGAGGGATACAGGCTCTGCCCAGGGAGCAGCAGGGAGGACAAGGACTATGTCCCCTGTATGAAGGGGAAGCTTGGATTTGTGGGGGTCCTGTCTGTGACAGACAACAGGTTGGGTTACTTTTTGTCATTTAGGATCAGAGCAGGAGTCAGCAGGAGTGACCTTGTGTTTGCAGTTACAAACTGCTTGCTCAGGAAGAGGAAACAGAAAAGGTCTTTTGTCAGCAACACCAGGAAGTCTCCAGGTTCACGAGCAGGTTCCTGTGGTGAACAACTTCAAGTGCCCTGGCCTTCCCTGGCAAGGCAAAACAACAGGGTGCCAACAGCCTGAAGTTGGCTATTGGGTCAACTTCTTCAGACAGCTGCCAGGTGGGCCACCAAGGGTGATTCTCACCTAGACCTGAACCTGGCCAAAAAGAAACAGCCGGTTAGGGATGTGATGATATTCAGTGTCAGTCTTGGCTGTCATGGCCATTAATTAGTGGGGGATCAGGCACAAATGGGCAGTGGTTAAGGCCAGCAGCAGAGCACAGACCTGGGACTCCAGAGGAGAAGACTTGGACACACTCAAGAGACTGAGACATCTGGCATGATCCTGGATGATACTTCTGGGAAGATGAAGAGGAAGTCGACTGGGAATGGCCAGCATGGATTTACACAGGGTGGATCATGGTGGACAAACCTCATTGCTTTCTAGGATGAAAGGGCTGGGTTTCTGGATGAAGGGAGATCAGTGGGTGTCTTTATCTATTATTGTGTCCAGGACATTTGGAGGGAGGGAGGGATGGGCAGGTGGATGGATATAGAGATGGGCAGGAACTGGGATTGACAGTCAGGCTCAGCTGGTCATAAATAAATGGACACACGGGCCTTTGGAAGAAGGGGCAGGCAACTCAGGAGCACTACAAGGATGTCATGAGGTTATGCAGGGAGAAAATTAGAAGGGCCAAAGCCCAACTAGAACTTAATCTGGCTGCTGCTGTAAAAGACAAGAAAAAAATGTTTCTATAAATACATTTGGAACAAAAGGAAGGCTAAGGGGACTCTCCATCCTTTATTTGATGTGGGGCGGGGGGAAAGATAGTGACAAAGGCTGAGGAAAAGGATAAGCTGCCGCCTTTGCCTCAGTCTTCAATAGTAAGACCCCTGAGCTGGAAGACAGGGAGCAGAACGAAGCCCCCATAATCCAAGGGGAAATGGTTAGCGACCTGCTACATCACTTAGACATGTCTGTGGGTCCGGATGGGATCCACCCAAGGGTACCGAGGGAGCTGGTGGAGGTGCTCACCAAGCTACTTTCCATCATTTATCAGCAGTCCTGGCTAACCGGGGGATGTCCCAGTCAACTGGAGGTTAGCAAATGTGGCAACCGTCTACCAGAAGGGCTGGAAGGAGGATCTGGGGAACTACGGGCCTGTCAGCCTCACCTCGGTGCTGGGGGTTATGGAGTGGATCATCTTGAGTGCCATCACATGGCACATACAAGGACAACCAGGTGATCTGTCCCAGTCATCATGGTTTTATGAAAGGCAGGTCCTGCTTGGCTAACCTGATCTCCTATGACAAGGTGACCCACTTAGTGGATGAGGGAAAGGCTGTTGATGTCGTCTACCTACACTTTAGTAAAGCCTTTAACGCTGTTTCCCACACCATTCTCCTGAAGAAAATGGCTTGGATGGGTGTACTCTTTGCTGGGTATAAAAACTGTCTGGATAGCCGAGCCCAAAGAGTGGTTGTGTGCGGAAGGGTTAAAAGATGGAATTTTGGTCCATGGATGAATGCTGAGTAAGAAGAAGATAACTGAAAAACGCAGGCAGCACAGGGAACAGATAGTTTATTTTCTATTGTTTGAAATGCTGACCATGGGGATAAGGAGGTGGAGCAATGTTAGGGGACGTGGTACATGCAATAATGGAGGAATACAAGGCATGACACATAATTTTGCTTACCTTGCAGAAGTCCTGCTATTGGTTAGAGCATAGTGGACGTGACTGATGGATTATGGTAATATGTCGCGTGTACAGAGTCCATGAACCAATAGAAGGGACGGCTATGGCACGTGCAGTGCACCTGGCCAGCGGGCACATGTGCCATAGGCTCCCTATGTTGCCATCAAGGCGTGTTTCGGCACTCATTGGCCGCGAGTGTCGACACCAATTCCTCCACAAATGTATAAAACACCAGGGTTTTCCGAAAAGCAGTGGGCCGGTGTACGGCAAGGTCACCGTCGCCTCCATGGGGATGCTCACATAAAGCTGGCACCTACCAAATGCTGGGCTGAGCTCACAGTGCAAGACAGCACAAGAATGTACGGATGGTTCATCTTCTTCTTCACAGTCCTTGGGTCGGTATGTTAATAGGGTTTTTTTTTGCTTTGTAAGATTCCCTTAGCGTAACGCATGTGTGTAGTTAATAAAATGCTTGCTTTTTCCCTTATAGTCAGTGTGTGTGTGTTTACCTTCTCGGAAATCCTCAAAACCATGCTAAAACAGTGGTGGAGAAGGGAGTCAAATCCAGTTGGTGGCCAGTCACAAGTGGTGTTCCCCAGGGCTCAGTTCCATTTAATATCTTCATCAATGATCTAACAACGGGATCAAACGCACCTCCAGTAACTCTGCAGACGACACCAAGTTCAGCAGGAGTGTTGACCTGCTTGAGGGTAGGAAGGCTCTACAGAGGGACCTGGACAGGCTGGATCGATGGGTAGAGGCCAGTTGCATGAGGTTCAATAAGGTTCAATGCCAGGTCCAACACTTGGGTCACAACAACTCCATGCAGTAAGGAAAAGGACCTGTGGTTTAACCCCAGCTGGCAACTAAGCACCACACAGCTGCTCGCTCGCTCCACCCCACCTAGTGGAATGGAGGAAAGAATCAGGAAAAAAAAAAATTAAAAATTTTTAAAAAAAGGTAAAACTTGTGGGTTGAGATAAAGACGGTTTAATAGGACAGAAAGGAAAATAATAACAAAAGGATTGGAATATACAAAACAAGTGATGCACAATGCAATTGCTCACCACCTGCTGACCAACACCCAGTTAGTTCCTGAGCAGTGATCCCTCTCAGCTCCGCTTCCCCCCAGTTTATATACTAGATATGACGTCATATGGTATGGAATACAGCGTTGGCCAGTTTGGGTCAGCTGCCCTCCCTGTGTCCCCTCCCCTCAAGCTTTCTTGCTGGCTGGGCACGAGAAGCTGAAAAAAATCCTTGA